>NW_010426130.1:0-9934 GCF_000710305.1 Buceros rhinoceros silvestris | reverse complement strand
TGAACTCCAGCAAATTGGCTCGGCTCTAGGAATATGTGTGGTCTGCCCCCCTCAAATGCTGAGAGAGGTTCCAAATGCCAATGTCGAGTTACAGGGGATGGATGTATTGGAAATCATCATAGTTCTCTAAAAAGCGAGGTCAAAGCGTTTACTGACTGTTGACTTCCGACTGTGTGAGCAGCACCCCCGCAGCGGCAGAGTGACACCTCTCCGAAGGCTGCTTTTCACACCGCTCTTGTGGGATGGGTTCACTTTTCCTGCTACCATGGAAATTCTTCTTCAGTTTATACTGGAAATGGTTTTCGAGGGACGTGTTCCTTCTGATTTCACAGAGAACAAAGCTTTTTTATCTTTGCTTTATCTTTGGGGAGGTGGATGGATTATAGTATTGTCCTAATGTTTTGTTTTGTGCCATATTTATTGGTTGTTTTGCTAATGAAGAAAAAATCTGTGGTTGAGCGTAGTGGAAGCATAGCAGAGCAGTGAGGAGAGGAGCTGGGGGACGAGGAGGAGTCTCTTCGGCTCCTGCAAAAGGCCTGTTACTGCCATGACTCTTTTCAACCTTTTACCCTCCAGGGTGATAAGTGACTAAGTAAAAATGCCAATTGATCTGGGTGGGAAGTGGAAAGCCACTCTAATCCAATTAATCGCAGGGTACTGGATGCCTCTTTGTCAGTGCGAAAGTGACTCCAGCACATGCTCAGCTGTTCCCTTTTCACAATGAGCAGCACAGTTGTCACTCCCTGCCTCCTGCCAGCAAAAACATCCGCTGGGTTCGATTTACCACCAAATATTTCTACACTTCTGCAGTAATAAATATAAACTACCCTGGCTGGAACAGACATGTACGGTCCTACCACCCCTGGCATCGCACTAGAGGCGGGAGTTAAGCAGCGCTGCCGTCCTGACCAGCGCATGTGCTCGGCAGCGGTGACTCCAGCTGCCGCAGAGGTGGTCCCACTCTGGTGTTGACTGTAGCCCACGAAGACAGGAAGGAGCCCTTACAATTGTGCCCTGTTGACAGTTTCCACTGGCTGCTGCTGAAGGAGCCTGGCAGTGTTCTCGTGGCCCTGGCTGCTGTTGGAGGCATGTCCGTGGTGGTGCAGAGCTTGGAGCACGGCAGAGGTGCAGGGGCCGCCCATGCACAACGCACTTCCCCTGACTTAAAATTCTGTTGTGTCTGGCGACTGACAGGGAAACGTGATGGATGTGTGTTTTGTTTATGACTGCAGTTCGTTCTCTGACATGAAAATCCGCAGCAGTTAGCGCAGTCAGGAGAGGAGAAGCAGGAGGTCGTGGCTTCTGTGGAGCCCTCAGGATTAGGTCATCAGGGAGTGCCCCAAACGTCTGACACCAGATGTCGGTGTCTTTGTGCGTAGCTGCTGCGTGTGTGCCGCAGAGCCCACAGCTGAGGCAGTGCAGCTGACAGTGGAGGGTGGCACAGCTGGTGAGATGCTGCCTCTGTGCCTTGGCCGCACGCTGCCGTCTCTTGACGTAGGCAGGAACATTGTTCAGCTGAGGGGTTGGTGCAGCGGCCAGTTCTTGTTTGGGAGGACCTGCTTTTAGGGCTTCGTCTGAACTCTCTTTAAGAACATGCCAGGCATTTCAGTACTGAAGATCTACTTGTTTTCAACGCCGCAGAAGGCTTACACAGCTGAACTCTCCACTATTTACGTTTGACGTCAATGGGAGTGTTGCCTGAATGTGGGATTAGAACCACCGTGCTGTTTTCTGCTCCCAGCATCAGCGAGGAGTCGGGTACAGCCCCGCCAAACCACCGTGGTCTCTCACAGGCCTGATGCCGCCGCTGCAGCACTGCCAGGGCAGCAGCCGTCGGTAAACTCCACTGCAAATCCCAGGCTCCCCGCGTGTTCTCGTGGCAGTGCCGGCTTTTAGGCAAAGGCCGGTTGTGCTGACACGGGTCAAGCGCCTGACTGTCAGGACAGCGTCACAGGTTGGGTTTCTGTTTGGGGTCTGTAATGCCGGTGTCTTGTTTCTTGTTTGTATTACTGTGGCACCCCACCAAGGTCCAGCGCTCTGTGTGTTGTAGAAACGTGGGTTTGCGTGGCCGAGAGGCAGGAATGGTGCTAAAAGGGAGCAGAGCTGCCAACAGTCCAGGCTGGGTTAACGAGTGGATAGGTGTCCTTGGAAGACAAGCGGGGCAGAAGTGTCCAGTGACTGATAAGGGGAGGGTTGCCGAGGCCAAGGTGAGCATCCACAGGTAACTCCAGATAAACACTGAAGAGTGAATGAAACCTGCTCTTCTGAGCAGTCTTCTGGTGCTCCGGGAGTTGCCGACCTGCTCTGCTGCGGACGACTCCATCGCCGCAATCTTGGGCAGTACTGAAAAGAGAGCACAGCATTACCGAAGGACCGTTTCCTAGCCACTTGCGTGTTCCTTCTGACCGGTAATTACCAGTACGGTCACTGGGTCCTTTTCATTTCCCTCTCTGGTAGGTTGTGTCAGGTAATGACAGGCTGGGTAAAAGGATTGGGAACGCTGATCCAGGCTATATTCTCTCCTCCTAATCCTTGAAATGAGGCATTAATAACTGGTCTCTGCCTTAGGTGACTTTTTACCAGGGTGGTGTTGGTAGTAAAGAAGGTAAGGAGTAAGAAGGTCTCGGCTTCTCTGATGACTGGATAGACAAAGGTAGCTGCGGCAGCACGTTTCCAGGTGAGTGCGGGGAGCTCAAGGACATTCAGACTGCAGATGCAGGATATTTTTCTTATGTGATTGATAGATAAAAGTGTGGGCATATTTTGTGCAAGTAGAAGACATACTGGACTAAATGAGGGTTAAAAATACGCTCCTGATGTCTGCTTCAGTGCTCTCACCCCAGGACGGCTGGGTTCACCTGCCAGTTCCTCGCAGCAGATCCCGGTTTTCTGCCACACTCGTGGCCAGTGGATGAAGGTGATTTTTCTCAGGCAGCGCAGTTTGAAAGCACTCTGCCTCAACCAGTGCTCTTGTGTCAGTTTACAGCTTTAATCTGTGAAATGGGATGAGCTCTGTTTATGTCTCAGGTGTAAAAACCTTTGTGTTCTGCAGACCATTCCCTGGTCAGAGGAGAGGGAATTTACTGCCTTTCACAGAGTAACGTTACGCACATGCAGTGTCACGAGATCAGACTGAGCTACTATAGAGTTTTGGTTTGCTTAAATGCAGCATCTTTCACTTCTGTATCATCTCTTATAGGACTTTGGGGAAAAAAAATACTCTCCTTTCTGTTTAAATCTGGCTGCTATAATGGTAGCTTAATCCAGCGCTCTGATTAGCGTGATTATATTTCTCCAGCACAGATGTTCTAGAAATTAGCATTTTGTTCATCAGTATTTAATTTTATTTTCTTAAAGCTCAATGTAATTTTTCTGAAGAATTACATAAACAAGAACACGTGTGTAAGCTGCGTTCCTCCCCGCAATCTCTTGGAATTCACTCCTTCGCTTCTGGGTGGTCACTCTGCTTGCGGGCGTTTTTGTATGGTGGGGTATGTCGGGGGAGCTGCCTTGTGTAAAGGGGGATACAACGGGATCCTGTTTACAATCAAGACACTTGAATTTGTTACTGCAGTCGTCCATCTCCTGTGGTCAGCACAAGAAAGACAGTCTGTTGGGACAGTGACAACTTGGGATATGTTTCAAAACAGCACAAAAAAACCCCTGCTTTGAGGAAGGGGGAAGCATTCATCTCGTGAAGGCTCAGGACCTGGAGCACGGATGGTGAATATGATCTATTAAATTAAATCCTTTAATGCCGAGAGGAAATGCATAAAAAGCTGCGTCATGCCTTTTCCTTCCTATCAGTCCGTGCCCATCTCAAGTCATTTCTGTCAGGATAAACAGAGTCAACCTTTGTTTCAGGGTAAAACAGCCCAAGGCTGTTCCTCGTGCTGTCAGCGTTCCTGTCCTGACAGATGCTGCTGCCGCATCCCTCCGTGCTTGCTCCACCTCCAGTGTCCCCATGAACGGAGAGATGCTGCAGTACAAATTCTAATGTGAGGAGAACTGTTGCCTTCAAAGAAGGTGGAAGTTGCCAGACAGATAATTGCTGCTCCCTCAGAGGGAGTTTTAGAAATGTCTTGGCTATTTTAAGAGGGAATCTACTATGACAGCGCCCCCAAACTCAGACACTGGTTTGGGTCGGTGCCACGTGAGTGGTTCTAAGAAAGACCCAACCTGCCTAAATATTGGTGCTTGAAGTTTGCCAAACCACACCGCGTACTGGCATTGACTGTTTGGGTTTGAAACAGAGGAAGTGTTGGTGAGTCCTTCCAGATCCGCTCTTACTAGCCTCCTGGAGTGCCATAGCATGAACCCGCCTTGTTCACGTTTTAGTTTAGGGCTTCTGGATCTCAGAGCTGGACCCGCTGAGATCCAGTCCGTTTCGGGAGGTGCTGCTCTGCTTTGAGGTGCGGTTGGTCCTGGTAGTGCACTGGGATAGAGCCATGGCTGTGGGGTCTGTCAGTGTTGCGCACTTCTGGCTTTGAGCGATGGAGGTCAGGTTGGTCTCGGGTCTAGTTTGTGGCGTGCAGTATACCTGAACAGTGGTGGTATCTCGTTTCAGGGTACGGTTGTCGGTCATTTCTCTCACATCTTCAAAGGTCAAGGCTTTAACTAACTGCAAGTTAGTTAAAACCACAAGTTAAAACTAATTACAAGATAGAGTACAACTCTCTTGTACTACTAGTGCTTCTTTGTCATCACCTTGGCCATAGACTGAACGACACAGCGCTGCGAGGAAAGAGGACTGGGCTGCGGCTGGCACAACGCTCCGTCCTGAGTGAGGTCAGGCTGGGGAGGTGCTTTAGGAGTAAACCTCTGCCCTTCTGATGTGTCCATACTCCGAGCCTCTTGCTCAGCACCAGGTTCCTTATGAAAGGGGTCTGCTGAAGCACTTCTCTCACTGGGAAGACTGAAAATCCTTTTCTTTTGATGTGATCTTTCAGCAGTTACTCATTCACCTCCTCCAGAGCAGGTGACTGTCATGTCCTGTACGCACACCCTACGTGCAGGCAGTCGCAATAGTTGACTGTACCCCATCTAGTTAGGCATTTTCGCAGACCGTAGCTTCCGTTCGTAGGGCAGGGATGGACCAGCATAAGGCACAGCACCGAGGTCACTGCGTTTGGCTGGTTGTACCTTCTGGTGACGTTCTGGGACTGGTGTGGCACTGAGTTGTGTATCCTGTGGAGACGGCAGCTCCCCCTGCTCTGAGGGCAATTGGCAGAGAGCGGGTGGGTTTTTCTCTCTGGCTGCACTTGTGCAACAAGCGGGTTGGCAGGGAAGTTGAAATGATGAGGACTTGCTACTCGAGATGACGAGCAATTTGCCTCCCCTTGAACAAGCAGAAGTGGCAGCCAGCAGGGAAGCCATCACCCCAGCAGCCTCTCTTGCCTCCCTGCTTGGAGCTTCTCAGCTCCATTTGCTGCTCTGGCTCTGGGGAGGTGAGAGCTGGCAAGGTGTTCTGTTGCATGCGTGATTAGCAACACTCCTTGCAAGCTTTGCAATGTCTTCCTGGCTTCCCAGGCTTGGAAGAAACTCAGAGACAGACACAGGGCATGACAGCCATCATTTGCATAAAACCCCCGTTTAGTCCACACGTGTCTGGAATTCACTGGATCTGAGTCATCTCTGGTACAGCGACGGTCAAGGTCAAGTCAGCGGAATGATAACAAGGGTGAATTTGCCCTGCCAATGGCACGTGAAGCTCATCGTAACCACTCCTGCCTTTCCAGCATTCACTTCCTGGGACCCGACTGGAATCCTCTAATAACCTGAGCGTGAAGGTGCGATTTTCTGCTCGGCAGTTGCAGATTCTCAAGTCATTTAAATGCTAAGCGTTGTTGAAAAAAACAGCTGATCCTGGTGCAACAGGGCTCTGCTAACCCCGAGGAGACCTGTGCCTGCTCCTGTGGGTGTCTGTTCTGTTGGGTGCAGCCATGTCAGGTGTTGAGCGGAGTCGCCCGCAGGTCGTGAAGGGGAAGGACTGGCCACTTAGTGTGTGTTCAGTTACATGGGAGACATCAGTCCGAGCTTTTCATAGCAAAATCCACACGTTCAGTCAGTTGGGTTTCGTTCTTATTGAAGTAAACTTAATTTCTCATTAGGTCCAGTGGAACCTTATTAAAACATTAGTACTCAATCCTTAATTATTTTTCCAACTATAATTTTTGCAGGAGCATCGACACATTTAAGTACAGCAGTTTTGGAGTGAAGTTACATGTACGTGTTAGAGGCAGAAAAAAAAGCCAAGTTTGGTCTAGTGAAAAATGTGGACCGGGGCGTAGATTCTGTTCACCCCAAGACAGGACAGGAAACATCTGATTGATCCTTTGGTATTCAGTGCTCTGTTCCTCTAGCCTGGGGTGTCCCAACTGTGCCATGGATGCTCTGTTCCCCAGAGGACACAGCCTGTTCAGTCGTTGAGCTGGTCTAGTACAGCAGCAGCTGATCATCGGGTGGCTGTTTGTTGGTTCTGGTGTGCTGCGAGACCTTCCTGTCTGTTTATCAGGCCTGCCAGGAGCACACCGGAGGCATAAACCCAGCTTGGTTATCGTCTGACAGTACACTCAATATTGTTTGGGGTTAATATGGAAGGGGCATTTTCTTCTCCTTGATACAGACAAGCAAGTATTGTCTCCTTACCCACCAGAGAAAGCTCCCAAGTGAAAAGACGACAGCGTGAACAGTAATAGAAGTGTAGCGTAGTTATCAGACTACAGGCAGAACACAGGCTGGTTCGTTATGGGGCTCCAGTTACAGACCTCGGTTATAAAAACTTTGTCACTTCTTGCTTTTTCTGGTCCTTACGGATGAATGGATGAGCGAGGGCAGTTCCTAGGAAAGTGGTGAAGGTGTATTTTGCCATTTTGAGTGTTCTGCAGTTATGTGCATCTCAATATTTCACAATAAAGAACAGAAAGTGACTGGCCATCATGAGCTGTCTGAACACAGCCCATGCAGAATTCAAGTCTTGGGAATGCCCAGGACGTGATGTTAAGCAGATCCTCTTCCAACCAAAAGGCAGGAGCTCTAGGGTGGGTTGGGAATGCTGAGGGGCTCTTCTAGGCTGGTAGCAAACAGCATTGGCCATTCAGGCACCCGTCCGCTGCGGCCGAGCAGACTCAGACTGGGCATGGCCGCTGTCCCCTGGCCCGTTTCCGCTGATGCCGACAGCACTGCGTTGGTGTTCTCCAGCTGTGGGGACGGGCTGGTGTGTCTCAGGGTGGGGGGTGAGTGATGCACATGGAGATACGGGTGATCAGTAAGGAGATGTAAGTAATAGGACTAGGCTTGCATTTCACTAGAGAGATCTGTACGAGCTCGAATACATCCTGGCCGTTGATGCTGCTTTTGGACCTCCAGAAGTACCATGGGAGCGATAAGTTGGAGAAAAGGTGCAGAAGTGATTCATCTTCTGAAAAGTGGCGTGGTCCTTTGGGGCAGCTTTATTTGCGCTTCCTGCTGTTTCTGTGTAAGGAGCAGCAGTGTCAAAATGACCCGTGGCCACTGAGGGCTGATGTGGTTGTGTTTGCCTGGAGCTTTGTGCACAAGAAATAGCCGTGGTAATTCTGAGCTGGACCGCCTCCTGGCAGCAAGGAGGAGGGTGCCTGTGGCTGCAAGTGTATGTGGCCTCCCCAGCAGCTCAGAATGTCACAGCCTCGAGCTTCTACAAATGATCCAAGTGATGAGACAGCCCGTCAGAGAAGTACCAGGCTTCTGTGAGGAAGCTGCTACTGCTGGCAGGTACCTGCTGTGGAAAGTGAGAGTTGAACTGATCTTATGCAATAAGCCTGGGCCTGGGTTTGGTGGGGTTGGAATGCAGGGGTCTGTTTACGATGCTTCTGTGGCACTCTGCCACCAGACCAGTTCTCAAGATATGCAACATAGATACTTAGGCTGTCATTTAAATAAACTTAAATAAACCAAAAAAAACTCAAAACACAAAAACCCCCCAAAACCCCAAGCTCCCCAGAACAGAGTTAAGGTCCCCATGTTCCCTGAAGTCACGGGCTGTGTCTGCCTTTCGTGATCACCTGAAAATCCCCTCTTGTTCCACCAAAATCCCTTATTCCATTGACTTGGCATGTTCATTCACTAGAGCAAGAGTTAATAAAGGTTAATGAGTCTCCTTACTGTTGAGGGCTTCTGAGCTCCTCCTGAAGCTGCCTCACTCCCAGCTGGATCAGGTTTCTAAATAAAAGAGTTGAGGATACGGAATACTATTGACAGAAAGAAATGACCAAGTGGCTGATGAACCCAAATGAAGATCAAAGCCCTGTCCACTTCACAGCATAGAATGATAAATGGGACCGTGTTTTTGAGGGGTTAGCAGAGGTATTAGGAGCCTTGGCTTGGGAAGGGCTGGTGCTCGCTCTCAGGAAAAAAGCAGTGGCATAAAGCAAACTTTTACGTGACGCATTCCTGATTTTCTATTTTGCCTGGTGAAAGAGCAAGAATAGTTCAGAGGAGATGAAGCGTGACTGTAAGGGATTTTGTAATGCAAAATAAACTGAAGAAATGGAGGAGAAAATTATCTCATTAAATGTGAAGGAAAGATTACTGGAGGGTAATTTGTCAGGACAAAAAATACAACCCAGAGCTGGCAAGATCGGGGCCTTGTACGATATACAGCGCAGTTGTGTAGGATCAGGCTGAGGTTCAGCGGGGCTGTGGGCTGCCTGAACAGGAGAAGCTTCACGGGACGCTAGTGGGCTGGGGAGCCGAATCCTATATTTCACTGAAGTCCAGTTGGAAGAGAGTTGGAGGGTAAAAGCTTCAGAGCTACATTAAAAGTGCTGCCCCGAGAGGGACGCGTGGATGCTGAGCTCGCTCCGAAAGGAGGTCCCCAGTCCCTGCGTACTTGGTGAACCGTAGTTCTCCCAGCGTTGGGCTTTTGGAAGCTGCGAAAGGTGGAATAAATTACCACCAACTCCGCTGCTTGCTTGCTCTTATACTGAACACATTCTTCTCAAATTGAAATGTAATTATGGGCCTGATGTGCTCTGAACATTTTATTTAGTCAAACTGAAAATTATATTCTCTGCAAGCTGCTTTGAAGCCAAAATAAAAAAAGAGCCACCTAATTATAGCAGCAGTGTGGAGGAGGTCTGCTAGTATATTGTGCGATACATTTTGACAGCTGCTTTTTACTGGAAGGTTGTCAAGACCCTCAGAAAGATGTTTTGAAATGCTTAAAACGTACGAAGCCCGTAGCTGTCGCGTAGCCGGCAAAGACAAGAGGACTCGTGCGTTTGGTCGGGCCAGGGTTACAGCAGCGGTTCATGGCATGTTGTCCTTGGCGCTGGGCTTCTACGCGGGTTTCAGAAGCTTTGCTGAGGTTGTGGAGGGTGGAACTGCACCATTGTTCGTTCAGCACGTAGGAAGACTCTCCAAAACCGTTCTGGGGGTGAGGGGCGTTTCAGGTGTTTCTAATTTTAAGGCTTTGGCGTGGTAGGTTGGTTGTTGTACTTACGGTCAGTGGGCTGCTGGCAGATGGGGCGGTTAGGACAGTGAGCAGAATCGGTGCATAGCACCTTCCTCCCTTCCCTCCTTCCTGCCACCGCGATGGCCGTGCACAGGCAGAGTCTCTGAAGAGACCGAGCGATGAGGCTCTGAGCGCGGGGCGGCAGGACCGCTGCAGGTGGGAAAACACGCCAGACGAGAGGGCACACGGCAGAACCGAAGGACAGACGGGTCAGGAGGCGCTGGGCTCTCAGACACAGAGTCAAAGCCTGGCACTGGCGGTTGCTGCAGCCTGATGTCAGCGCTGACTGTTGTGACCCTGCAGTAATGGTTCTCTGTGGAAACGCTGAGCGTGTGAGGAGAATCTAGGCCATCTCTCCCTCAACCCTGCCACCTCGCGCCAGTTCTCTTTCCTTTGCCCTTGTCCAGTAGCGACGCTGTGTCCGGTAGCAGCTGCCTCTCGTTC
>NW_010426129.1:8733-12858 GCF_000710305.1 Buceros rhinoceros silvestris | reverse complement strand
TGGCACCTCTGCCACTTAAAGATCACAAAACTCAGGGACCAAACCTCCCAACCTGTTCACATGGGCTGTGAAGCAGCCTGGTAACAAAGATGAGCCATTCTCAGTGTCCCCAGAGAGCTGACAGACGGCCTCCCCCCAGCAGGCCTCTTTATGACTGTACAGTGTGGAAAGAACCCGCGTGATCCTTCAGACACAGAAGAAAGCTCTAGTTCAGCTGCCCAGTGCTCCCAAGGGAGTTACAAAGATTGTAGTGAAATGTTACAGATAAAATCTAAGAAATCAGCAGCTGGAGTCAGGTAAGGAAGGCAGGTGAAACCCTTTCACCCAAAGACTGAGAAACAATCTGCTACGAGACAAACGAATTGAAGCAAATAAGAAAAATGTGTGCGAGAAACACGCCAGACAAGGATCAAGCAGAAAGGGGAGGAGGAGACCGGGATCCCATTCAAACTCCACTTGGGTTCTTCTGGTCACCACTTTGATAAACAATCGGCTACGAGACAAACGAATTGAAGCAAATAAGAAAAATGTGTGTGAGAAACACACCAGACAAGGATCAAGCAGAAAGGGGAGGAGGAGACCGGGATCCCATTCAAACTCCACTTGGGTTCTTCTGGTCACCACTTGCACCTCTCGCTCTCTCCAAACCCAGCTGGTTCGTATCCCTGATGTAAACCATGAGTAACTCTGCAGGCAAATGACTTCTTGGCCTCAAGAATTTTTCAAAACAAGAAAGTACAAACAATATTTTCCTTTTTGCCCTGTGAAAGAGGCTTCTAGTTCCTAGAAGTCAGCGACCTTTCTCTGCACTCACTCCAAACCCTGGATTTACTTCACTGTCACACACACACAGGTGTGAACACCACCTGTATGAGAACACCAACAGCTGGGTTGTCTGCCACCACCCCTGATTGCAGCTGAGGAGAGGAAGGGCAGCACCTCACCTGCTGCTACACAGAAAGTCAGTCAGAACTAGAGCGAGGAGATGTTCGGTGCTCTGGGACCAAGGCGCACAACCCCTTCCTCCCCTCCCGACTCCCCCACTCCAAAACACCCGCGCAAGAGCCAATAAGCAGTCCTGAAGAAAAGCTTTACCTGTGCGACGCGGATCCACTTCTCGATGACC
The DNA here is from genome assembly GCF_000710305.1 of Buceros rhinoceros silvestris. Classification (NCBI taxonomy): domain Eukaryota; kingdom Metazoa; phylum Chordata; class Aves; order Bucerotiformes; family Bucerotidae; genus Buceros; species Buceros rhinoceros. The sequence continues at coordinate 11,732 of NW_010426129.1, read as the reverse complement.
TCGGCTCTTGGCTGTGGTCTGGGGGCCTCACTCTTCAGGGTGGTGCTGACCAACATCTAAGGACTGCACTGAACTGGTCGATGGTGGCTTTGATGGGAGAGACCAGGGGCTTGTTTTCTTCCTTATCCCTTCACAACCAGATGGATCCCAAGCAGTGGTGGGACACAACTTCCTCGAGGAGTTTCTGCAGTGAGACAGAGGTGTCTGAGCCACAGGATTCTCCCAGAGCTCCGTGGTCCGCAGGAGGAAATGCAGGTTTACAGCACGAATGGGATCTGAATCTCACACGGCATTGAAAGGTAAACATTTGCTCTCTCTCACTTTAAAACAGACACTTTGGCAAACTCTAGACAGGCTTCATGCCCTGAAAGAACTGCCAGCTGAGCAGTGCTGGGACAACAAGGGACACCTTTGTACCGGTTCCATAACCAAGGGGAAAATGTTTTGTATCATGGGATTTTGAAGGAGATGGACATAAACCAAATCAGAGCAGGAGGGTTAAGACTAGCTACACCAGGCCAGGTAGCAACGTAGTCCAAATGTGCTATTTCTCAGATGTCATGTATTAAAATTTGCAGAAAAAAAACCACAAAAATGAACCTTCTGAATGACCAAAGGACAAAGCCCAGCGAAGGCCATGAATTCGGGAACCAGGCAGAGCTGTGTCTTGTGTCCCAGCACAGACCTGTTCTCAACACCACACTTCTACTGACTGAACTTTAAAAACAAAGCATTTAGGCGGCCGGCACTATTTCCGCTGGCATGTCAAGAAACCCATGGACTCTACATATGGTATCCATGTATGTCAACTGTTCTGCCACAAGGTCGTCTTGGAAAAAAGTGAATCCCAGCTCTTCTGGACTGCTTCTGTCCAGTTCATCTTCACCATCCCGGTTACAGGGGGAGCTGTCAGTGAATCCATCTGTCCAGGATGGAAAACACGACTTAGTGAATGTACCCAAGTGAATTAAAGCAGAGGTTTGTTTATTTTAAACCACCATGGGATGTGTGAGAGCAGAATGCCCAGAGGGTCCTGCCTGATGTAATGGTCCCACTGGGCTGCAGAGTTTAGTGAGAAAAACCGTGACCAGAAAACTAAACTGCCAAAGAGAAGGTGGAAGAAAAAGAAACAGAGTGAGAGCAAATAGGGCTGTTCAGAGTTTCTTAGTGGTTATACCCACAGGCTGTGTCCAGATTTCCCCCTGTCCATCCCTGCTGCACAGGGCAGTGACAGAGCTAAACGGGACAAACGGAGAGCTCTGCTCCCGCGTTGAAAGAAACAGAGTGAGAGCAAATAGGGCTGTTCAGAGTTTCTTAGTGGTTATACCCACAGGCTGTGTCCAGATTTCCCCCTGTCCATCCCTGCTGCACAGGGCAGTGACAGAGCTACACGGGACAAACGGAGAGCTCTGCTCCAGCGTTGTTTTTCTGTGGCTGTTTTGTAACAACACACAGAATTAAAGGGGCTTCAGCTGAACTGCTACAAGAGCTACACCTTTTCCTCTCTCTTTTTGGCTATGAAACTTCTCACGTTCCTTTCAGCTCTTGAAATTCAACCGAAAATCCTCATCACTGAGTTGTAGCCCTACTCAAAATCCCACACTGTCCTTAAAATCCGGTCCTGGAGTGCAGTGCAAGACTTTCTCTCTCCTTTTTCACACCTCTTTTTCTCCTTTCTCTTCGCCTTCATGAATGTGTAACCAGTCTTCTTCCCTGACTCCCACAGAAGCTGGAATCCTCTTGTACTTCAGTATCCCACCGTCTTCACACCGCTCTGATCCGTTTTGTCCTCTCCAAGGCCTGTCCTCTGGACTTCACGAGGAGCAGCCATGTGCTCTTTCTGGCTCTGCAATTGCGGACTCGCCTGGTGTTGTCTTGCCCAAGCTGCCAGAGCTGAGGCCGGGAGCAGCTTTTATCTGTCTTTGCTGCCGCAAGCAGATCTGCCAGCATGGCTGATGGCAGCAGGGAACGAGAGCTGATCACACACAAACTGCAGGGTTAGCACCCAAATGTGTTGATTAATCACATGAAAGCTTTAGAACAGGAACGATCCACCAGTCCCAATGACAGACAACACATGAAGAGCTTTCAAAGAAATCTCCACATGAACAAAGATGGGGCTCTGATAAAGTAATGACAACTCTAAGCCCCTTCCTTCTCCGCAGACCCCACAGGTCAAAGGCGTTCTCCTCATTTTATTCTGATTAACAGCCTTTATTCTGCCACTATTTGGCAATCGATGCAAGCCAAACTGACTCCATCGGTAACTCAGGAGAGAACTTTTCCAGCTGTTACTGGAGGAACCCAATGCAGAAGCAGGGCTGCTGGGAGCTTCTGTTCACTGACACCAACAGATGGACCCAAACAGCCTTTGAGAGCTTTCTGTGATCGACTGACCTGTGGGAACCAAGCCCAGGAGAGGACATCAAGAGGCCCCTATTAGCAGCTGTGTTCACCCACCTGTGCTCCTCAGCCCCCGGGCTCTGGGCACTACGCTACTCCTTTCTATGGGCGTGTTGATGACCAAGTTAATTTGGCATTTCACAGCACTGTGTGTGGGCATGGGATTTCTGGGACATCCGGCAGACGTGATTTTTATGGGATTAAATGGGGTTTTTTCTGTCGTATCCTTTATCACATGAATTATTCCCTCTTGTTCCTCTGCCAACGCTGGAACTGACTCTAGTGCTCACTCATACACTACGGGAGCTCCTACAACTTTTCAGCTCGTGCCGCAGGAAGCTTCTGACCAGAGTAAGGGCACGTGTCAGGCTCAGCGCTGCACACAGCACAGTCGTGTTACTACAGTTCACCTTGTCTGTGACCCCCAGTAATGTAAGTTTTCCCTCTGTCCTTGGACACCAGCAGCCAGCCACTCAAATGGGAAAAATAGCCCTGGACACTTCCTTTGCCATTTAGGTAACTGGGAAGAAAAGCTTCACGACAACAAGGCTGATGATTCCTTGCATTTTGTGGCAGGTCTGGAGTTTGATTTTTGT
>NW_010426129.1:7899-8398 GCF_000710305.1 Buceros rhinoceros silvestris | reverse complement strand
GTGTTGGAAATGAGGAGATCAGCTAAAGAACAGCCGTGTGGTTTGACTCCATGACACGGGAAGTGTGCTGACAGTTCACCACTTGGCTGCTGCAGCAATCGCAAAGCTCAGGCTAAATATGACCAAGGTGCTGGATTTCCCAACCCACCCCAGGACAAACAGGTCCAGGCATCTAAGCTGTACAACTGTGTCACCCCCCAGAGAAGCTGCAGCCTCACACAGAGATTGTTTTAAAAAACAAAAGACACAAGAAAGAAGTCACTGGTGGTGACTCACAGTGTGGTCCATCAGGGCAGGAGTTTGTGAAGCGTGCTCCACGTAATTCCTGGCGGTACCATACAGTCTGGGAGCGCAGGAGGACAGAAGGGATAGGTGACCTACCATTGTCTGCCACCTCTTGTTTCTGGAACTGCTCTAAGAGCCGTCCTCTCCAGGGCACAGCAGGGCATATGCCTCTTCAGGTACTCCAGCAACTTCCCCAAACACGGGTGGCAGGGCG
>NW_010426129.1:7020-7226 GCF_000710305.1 Buceros rhinoceros silvestris | reverse complement strand
TTCACTACAACCCTTTGACCTCTGCCAGCTCTTCTCCCAGCGCACCATGAACCTGCTCATCCGACAGGTGGACAACATGTCCAGAAGGATGCAGGGAGGGCCAGCCTCAAAAGCCTCACTAAAATACAGACAAACTCCATCCACCGCCTCTCCTTCATCCACTGGGAGGGTGACCTCAGCCTAGAAGATAAAATTCATTAAACAGG
>NW_010426129.1:1867-6828 GCF_000710305.1 Buceros rhinoceros silvestris | reverse complement strand
TTCACTACAACCCTTTGACCTCTGCCAGCTCTTCTCCCAGCGCACCATGAACCTGCTCATCCGACAGGTGGACAACATGTCCAGAAGGATGCAGGGAGGGCCAGCCTCAAAAGCCTCACTAAAATACAGACAAACTCCATCCACCGCCTCTCCTTCATCCACTGGGAGGGTGACCTCAGCCTAGAAGATAAAATTCATTAAACAGGTTAAGGAGTTAGAGGAGTGTTGGATCTCATTCACCAAAGTTATCCTGGACCTTCTTAGACACATGCAGCTCAAAAGACACCAACTGCAGAGAACTGCCCAGGGACAATCCTACAGACTGAGAGGAGTGAGGGCAAACCAGAGCAGGTGAAGCAGTGTGGTTCCCACCCTGCCTGAGATGGAGGGGAGTGATCTGCTCACCTACTTTTCCCAGTTTATGTTGTTTTTAATCCACCCCCACGTATTGGACTGGTCCTTAGACACTACACAAACAGGTCCTTACGGGAAGTTCTTCAGCTCCCTTTTTTGCACCATTTCAACTTCACTTTGTAAGAAAATAAGACTGTCATGGTTTAGACCCAGCTGGCAGCCAGCAGCACACAGATGCTCTCCTGCTCCAGCAGGAGAAAGTACAGCGCTGTGAGATCTGTGGACCTTCACCGCAGTGTGCCGGAAAATCAGCAGGGACGTTCTGTCACTAGCACTGACCTCCGCAGGCATCACAGGCTGAGGAGACAGAGGACATACCAAAAATGCTTTCAAGAGGATTTTGTTTACCTGAGCTGCAGAGGGATCAGGGAAAAGGGCTTTTGCGTGCGGTCACAGGACATGACACTGGCCATGGCCACTGTCTCGTGATCACTGCTGTGGTGTTCAGAGCAGGGCATAACATGAGAGAGAGAGAAAAAAGGCACCATAAACACCTAAACTTCCAAAAAAAAGGAAGTGCTGAAGATTTCTTCTGTGAGTCACAGCACGAAACCACTTCTATATTCCAACTCTTTTCCAGCCAGCAGTGAGAAATGCTGCGGCAGGCGCGAGATGTGCTGCATCAGCTCTCCAGGTCTCGCAAGCCTGGCAAGTCACCTCGGTGACACAGCCTCAGCACTGTTTTGGACCCTCGCAGTACTCAGGAGCATCTCAGCATCCAGGGAACCTACTGACTTCCAAAAGGCACAAGCAGCTGCGGTATTTTACACTTCAAAGGTCTTTCTCTGTCCTCAGCCAGCTCCACCCAGGTGTTTAACGCCTGTCTGCGGCGGGGAGAGGCGCTCTGCTCCGTTAGTACCTCCCCTCTTTCAGCTCAGGGGGTCTGCGGTTTGGCTGCACCTGATGCCAGCAGGAGATTTCTCAGGGATCAGAAGTAACCCCATCTCTCAGGAGGGAGAGGGAAATACGGCACAAGTCACTTCACAGATGATTCTTACCTGAGGAACATCAGTGCTCTGGAGAGAGATCACAGTGACCGGGTCGGTAACAACTATACATCACTGCCACAAGAGTGAGAAGGAGCTGTTGGCTCAGCCCCGGAGCCTGGAAACACAAGGGTGGGTTTAGAGCTCCCACAAGTCTCTTCGACAAGGCCGTGCCACGAGGACGGTCAAGCCCTGGCACAGGACCTGCAGCTTCTGAGCTACAGGAACACTTGCTGCGATGCTAAAATGATGGGAACGACAAAAATGATGTGTAAGAGGTGTTAAAACAACGCAGGGGGTTTAGATGCACACACAAATGCTACAGCAGTTAAAAACAACCACAGGAGAAGAATTCACAACTTGACTTCGAATATCTCATGGAGCTTTGAAGCAGAGAGGGACTCGTGCAAACTCTGAGGTGTGAATGGGAGGAACAGTGTCGTATGTGTGTGCTGCAAAGCCCGCAGCTTTGCACAAGCCCGACACTTTCAGTGTCGAAACTCCCTGTGCTTCTGTGCCTGTAGTATCGAGTTGTGACGTATCTGGAGAAGGAAAATGCCTCTTTGTGGGATTTCTTCAAGAAAATGGGCATATTCTGGGCAATCCAGAATCTTATTCTGAGTTAGCAAAACTATAATTCTAAAGTTCGCTTAAAGTCTGCTTTTAAAAGTCTGCTTTAGTGGCTCACAGAACCTCGGCTCTCAGGTAGCAGAAGTGCAGTTTTACAAAGTTCTTTGTTTGAAATTAATTATCGGAGCTCTGCAGCCCAGCTATCAAAACTTTAATTAGCAAGGATCTTTGTTTAAAAAACTGCTGAGAAGTAAGAATTCTGAGCCAAGGTCAAATGGCTTATTAATTTCGTGCAAGGTGTTTTGAACAAGTTTGTTGCAGGGATCCTTCTGCGGACGGAGCCCGAGTCACAGATCGTATACCAATGTGGTTAGAAATCGTGCTCGTTTATTGTTTACAATACATCTCAATTTATAGACTCTTGTCCACCCGACTAGCTACATGGTGATTGGATAGCGTCTCTGTCACACAGACAGCACACATCTCTTAAGGCACTGTGGTTGGCTAAAAGGGGTTAGTCCACACACAGCTACTGTTTTGGTTAGAGTTAAGAAAACAAGGCCAGTTAGAGATGATTTCCCACACGATAGTGTTGCAGCTGGGTTTCGGCTGCTAAGTTTCCCAGAGAGAGTAGCATATTTTCCACAGTTCTAATTCCTGCTAGAAAGATACACCAACATAAGTTTTCTAAGTGAGGTAATCATAGGGGGGCTTTGCGTTAACCTAATACATAATTAACGACAAGTAACGAATCGTGCTGCCTAAAAATGATGTAACCGATTACTAATGAATTAACTTTTTTAACCAGTGACGAATCATAATGTTTAGATATGATGTAATGGTGTTTACTAATGAATTAGCTATGGTATAAAAATAGAGCTATCTGGGAATAAATTGGACACCAGTTGATATCATATTGGTTCATGTGGCTGTATTGCGTCTAAACCCCCTGCGTCGTTGAGCACTAGTCCCTCTCTGCTTCGGAGGCATTTTCCTTCTCCGGATACGTCACAGCTCGATCCTACAGGCACAGAAGCACAGGGAATTTCGACACTGAAAGCGGCGACCCGCGGGCTTCGCAGCACACACATACGACACCGTTCCTCCCATTCACACCTCAGAGTTTGCACCAGCCCCTCTCTGCTTTAAAGCTCCATGAGATATTTGAGGTCAAGTTGTGAATTCTTCTCACGTGGTTGTTTTTAAGTGCTGTAGCGTTTGTGTGTCCATGTGTCAAACCAGGGGAAATGCTTTAAGTGTCATTTCTTACCCCCCAAATGGATTTTTAAAGCATCTGAACTGCCACAGGTCTGACAAATGCAGATCTCTGGCCACAGACCAAGGGCTTCCCCAAGAGATATTTTACTGCTGAGAAATACAGAGCTAATGGTAAGAAATGACACAGCCCTGCTGCTTCTCCCTCTCGTTTCTGCAAGTCGTATAAAACCGTTCTGTTCCATGAGAAGAGGGTGACTGCAGTTATATTGGAACTGTCCCAGACAAGAGGACACCTGAACTACTGGAACTACGTGTTTCGCAACGGGACTGCAAAGCCGAGCTCTTTTCCAGATACCAGTAACCACATCTAAGAGACGAGGAGCCGGAGAAACTGAGAGCAGTGGAGGATTTTACGGCAGGAAAGCGAGTTCACATGCGTACAGGCTCCGCTAAACCATGAACCCCTGACAAGTCACTTTGTGGACAATTTCATTGTTGAGCTTCTTATAAATAAGTCATTGGGGAACAAGTATCAAATTCAGGCAAAAAAGTTCTGAGGAGGGCCAAAGGGTCAAAACCAGCTGTGTTCATGAAAATTATGTCAGATAAACCCATCAGGAGTTGTGGAACTACGTGTTTCGCAACGGGACTGCAAAGCCGAGCTCTTTTCCAGATACCAGTAACCACATCTAAGAGACGAGGAGCCGGAGAAACTGAGAGCAGTGGAGGATTTTACGGCAGGAAAGCGAGTTCACATGCGTACAGGCTCCGCTAAACCATGAACCCCTGACAAGTCACTTTGTGGACAATTTCATTGTTGAGCTTCTTATAAATAAGTCATTGGGGAACAAGTATCAAATTCAGGCAAAAAAGTTCTGAGGAGGGCCAAAGGGTCAAAACCAGCTGTGTTCATGAAAATTATGTCAGATAAACCCATCAGGAGTTGTGCTGGGACGGGAACGGGACCACACGCTCCCCCTGGCTGGGCAAAGGCGTCCCACGACGATTACACACCAGGAGGGAAGACGGCATCGATGTGGCAGGAAGCAGCTAGGCCGGGGTATGACACAAACTGTGTGTAAGTCTGTAGGAAAACCATTCCATTAACAATAAATGAATAAAACAAACAACGCTCCTACTAAATGCTCTTTCACTTGCTCCTCAGCTACAGCGGTAACAAAAACCTGATGCATTTTAACCAAAGCCTGAGCCACACGAACACCAATATCCCTTTCACCCCTCCTCTCTCCAATTTCATAATCAAGCTCCTCTGGGTCCACGAAAAGGCAGCTGAAGACTAATCCCACCATGATTTATACTGGTCTTCCTCATCCCCAGTACAAACCCTCGATCTGTTTGGCAGGAAGGCACCGCTTCAGCTCTTATTTCACGGCTGGACTAACTGAGAGAGGGGGAGGTCAAACGGTTTGCCCAGAGCTGGAAGAGACCCTAGAGCTCATTTTGGACGGGAGTGGGAGAACCCGCTGGCTGCCTGTTAGTGCCTCTACCCCCCGCAGAACAGTGCGGGGCTCGGTGCTTGGGACCACTTTTAGCTACTGGCTGTTCTGTGATGAGCGCTCATGGCAAAATGGGAGGAAACCATTGACAGCTCTCTGCTACGGCGGCCAGCAAAGACTCAGAGAATTGAGCTCCCCTGTCGAGTCTCACGGGGCAAGAGGAAGAGCCCAGGTCATCAGAGCTTGTAGCTTTGCTAAGCGCTAAAAAAATAAATTCACAAGGGATAACATTTTGTTTCTAAGAGAATCCTGTATC
>NW_010426129.1:801-1214 GCF_000710305.1 Buceros rhinoceros silvestris | reverse complement strand
AAACACAAGCAACCCCTTTGCCCCAGGTTAGTAATTTGCATGGTGGCGGCCACTGGCCACTTTGCAGATCTTTGATATTAACCTTAATGCCAGGGCCTACACCCGACCTGGAAATTAATGATCCAAAATAACGCAATGTGGGAGGTTGCTGTGAATCTCCCGAAATCTGCAGGAAATTTAGCACATAAATAGCCTTAGTAACGCGTGCCTCTGGTGCCTCCCCCACCATTCCCCCTTTTTGTCTTTCAAGCACCTGTTTCAGAGTTCGATGGGTGCGTTCAACTATGCCTTGCCAGGTGGCAGAATTTGGAATAACAGTAATGTGTGTGATGCCCCATTGCTGTAGGAAAGTGGCGACTTTACGTGATACATAGGCTGGCCCATTATCGGGCTTAATAATTTGAGGGGCACCC
>NW_010426129.1:0-380 GCF_000710305.1 Buceros rhinoceros silvestris | reverse complement strand
AGGCATGTACATACTTTAAACGACCAAACTCTGAAACATGAGTGACATCAGTCTGCCAAATTTGCAGGGCCTGTAAACCACGAGGATTAACTCCACAATAATGGGGGACATGCTCTCCTTGGCAATCTGGACAAGCCGCAATAATAGCTGGAGCCATCGCGTGTGATAAGTGAAATTGTCGCTTTAACGCACGAGATCCCTGATGGAAAAATTTATGCGATTCAATATCACCTGTTGATATACCTTTGGCACCGGCCCCATTACCGCCGTAGCCATGGCAGCGGCGGCCCTTGCGTTGCCTTCCACAATAAATCCTGGAACATTGGTGTGACTCCGAACATGCATGACGTAATAAGGCTGTCTACGATGTTGAATGGTAA
>NW_010426128.1:471-1917 GCF_000710305.1 Buceros rhinoceros silvestris | reverse complement strand
CTTATTTAGCAAAAGTTAATCATTAATGCTGGGTACAATAAATATTTATTTTAATAAATTAATAGATAAATACTAACTGTATTTCTTAGTTTGAGAGCAGAGCACTCCATCCTTGTTGCAGCTGACTAGTTTACACTATACCAAGGAGCTGTTTCGAACAATATTCTTGCAAGAAACTGGGCTCAGAGTTGTGAAGTGCCTTATTTTTAACCGCGTGGAAGTAAAAACAGGCCTTTGAAAGTGTCTGTGGGTGTTACTGTGGGTAAACGGTTCACTGTGGCATTTTAAAGTTGTTCCAAAACCCAGCAGGCAGTATTTTGGAACTGCGTAAAACCCCTTCCCAGGCACTGACACCTCACTGACATCCCCTCCGCTGGGCCGTTGATACTCCCCACCCCTGGTTTCCTCATTAATTCAGACTGGCTTTCCCTGAAATTCTTTGCAGCTGAAGGGCCTGTATTTTGTTCCGGCCACGATTTAAAGGAGCTGTCAAGCGAAGACGACGTGAAGCACCATTCCCAAGTATTTGAAATATGTGCAGAGGTAAGCAGTTCTGCCGACGTGCCACCCCTTTTGCCCAGTAACGAGCAAGCAGTGAGACTGGGTTGAGGAGCGGCAGCGTTGCTCAGCTGCTCAGTAGAGCACAGAGTGTTGCTCCAGATTCCTCGGGTTTTGTTGCTCTGCCATTTTAGTACCCAATCCTGGTGAGATGATGTTCTCCTGGATTTCTCTACATGCGAAGAAAAGGGCTGGAACACCATGGGCATGACTGCTACAGTGGGTACAGTCGTGGCATGTTCCTCAGTTTAGCCAGCGTTCCCTGCGTCCTCGGGTTTTGCTGCTCTGCCGTTTCAGTACCTGATCCTGGTGAGATGATGTTTTCCCTGGATTTCTCCACATGTGAAGAAAAGGGCTGGAACACAATGGGCACGACTGCCACACTGGGTACAGTCATGGCGTGTTCCTCAGCTTAGCCAGCGCTCCCTGCAGCCGAGTATTTGGGCAACATACGAGATCCACTGAAAAATTATTTTTAAACAAAGACAGAAGAACGGAGACGAAGACTGATAAAATTCAAAACTGAATGTGGGTGATTTTATCTAAGCAACATAAAATTTTCTGGAGAAATTGAAGTAGCAAATGAAAATTTGTTATGCTGCCACACTGTGCTAATGTGAGATTGTTTTTTTTTGAATCCACATAATGACTGTAATCATTTAACAAGCATTTCCTAGCTGCAGGCAGTAAAATTAGGTGAGTTTGACAGCCACTGTACGGAAGGAGAACCCAAGATAGAAAAGTTGAGGTAAATTCACCTTTGTTAACTTCAGCTATCTGAAGTTGGATGTTAGAACTGTCACGAATTATCCGAGACAGAATGTGTTTTCCCATCTTAAGGATGTTTTACAACAGCCACTGCTTCAGCGGCAGGGGCTAACTGAACAC
>NW_010426128.1:0-296 GCF_000710305.1 Buceros rhinoceros silvestris | reverse complement strand
TACGACTTGAATCCAGAAACTTCCAGTACCAGTGATTGCCAAAGTAAACAGCTCGGCCACCGGAGCAGGCTGTCAGCTTGTGGCAAGCTGTGACATCGCAGTGGCAAGTGAGAAATCTCAATTTGCTACTCCTGGAGTAAACATTGGGCTGTTTTGCTCCACACCGGCTGTGGCCTTGGGCAGATCTCTTCCTAGAAAGGTGGGCTTCCTTCCCAGAGACTCTTCAGAATTTTGCAAGAAGTAGGTTCCCATGTTAGGAGTTTTAGTTCCGTTGCCTAAACTTTATTTTCCTGTAG
>NW_010426127.1:116634-118435 GCF_000710305.1 Buceros rhinoceros silvestris | reverse complement strand
ATATATAATTAATTATATCAATATAATATTAATATATTAATATAGATACTAAACTACACTTTGTTTCTGAACAAGAAACATATTAACAACTTACATCAAACTGTTTGCATTTAGAAGCTGAGGGATGAGAGAGATGAGCAAAAAAAGAGCATGCCTTATTTGACCCAGTTTGGGTAATTGTGTAGGCAAAGATCTGCAGATGTCATATTCAACATATACTAGCCCTGCCATAAAGAAGTATTTGCTGCTGTGTGTTGCAAAACTGCCGTGTTTCATTTCAAGGGGGGAACGGATGGTAAACACGTCTATATTCCACTTCAGCAGTGGACTCTTTGCAGGTGAGTGGTGATAGCATGGGTTTATTGAGGGTAAATCACACCCAAACAACTTGATTGCCTGTTATGATAAAATAACTGCATTTGGGGGTGAGGAGAGCAGTGGGTGTCATTTTCCTCAACTTCAGCAACACTTTCTTGGACACAATATTTCTGCATAGACAGACAACTTGATGGGTAAAAATTGGCTGAATGATTGGACTCAGAAGGTAGTGGTTAATGGGTCAAAGTATACCTGGAGACCTGTAACAAGCAGAGTACCACTGGTGGCTGGCCTGAGACCTGCCCTGTTCAACATCTTTTGGTGTTGTTTAACCTAGAGAAGAGAAAGCTCCAAGGAGACTTTGTTGCAGCCTTCCAGCACATAAAGGGGGCCTAACAGGAAATATGGGGAGTGTAGTGATAGGACAAGCAGTAATGGCTTGAAACTGAAAGAAGGTAGATTTAGATTAGATGTTAGGAAGAAGTTCTTCACTGTGAGGGTGAGGCTCTGGAACAGATTGCCCAGAGAAGTTGTGGATGCCCCATTCCTGAAGTGTTTAAGGCCGGGTTGGACAGGGCTTTTTGAGCAACCTAGTTTAGAGGAAGTTGTCCCTGCCCATCTCAGGTGTTGGAACTAAATAATCTTTAAAGTTCCTTCCAACCCAGACGATTCTATGATCTTCGACAATAACATCAAAAAGGAGTGTGATGCCATTGACTCCAAACTGGGGGAGGACCAGTTGATACACTGAAGGACAGGGCTGTCATCCAGGACCTTGACAGGATGGAGGAATCTACCAAAATTAAGCAAGGACAAATGTAAAGTCCTGCACCTGGGAGGGATTAATCCTTTACAGCAGAACACGTTGTCACTTACTGGCTGAGAAGCAGCTGCAGGCAAAAGACCCTGGCTTGCTGGTGGAAAGTGAGCTGAGCATGAACAAGTAGTATGGCCTGGCACCAAAGAAGGTATCCTGGGTTGTGTGAGCAGAAGCAAGGCCAGGAGATCAAGGAGAGTGTTTATCTCCCTCTCTCAACATTTGTTAGGCTATATAGAGATAGCCCATTCACGTTTTAGACCTCAGTACGAGACACTGATCAAATGGATCAAGTTCAGGAGAGGCCACAGAGATGGTCAGGGCTGGAGCACTTTTATGGTGTTTGGTGTAGGATGGGGCTTGTTCAGCCTGGAGAAGGAATGGCTTTGGAGGGACCTCACAGCAGCTGCCTATACCTGTGGGGGAGATCATCGAGAAATTCAAGCCGGGGTCCTCTGCATAGTGGAAATATGAGAGACAACAGATATTAAATGAAACAAGACATGTTCAGACTGCATCTAAAGAAAACCTTTGCACTCTAGGGACAGTTAAAAGAGGCTGTCCAGAGAGTTTGTGCAGTGTCCATTCTTGTAGGGTTTCAAGAGCCAAATGGACAAAGCCCTAAGAAACTTCATCTGACCTTGCTGATGACCTTACTTTCAGCAG
>NW_010426127.1:106467-116540 GCF_000710305.1 Buceros rhinoceros silvestris | reverse complement strand
TCAGCAGGAGGTTGGACTATAAATTAAAACCCTCCCGAGGTCTCTTACAGCCCAAATTATTCTGTGATGCTATGGATGGCTCCTGTATGAGTGAAGCTTTGCAGCGTGCTTTGCAGTGATATGAGTATGAAGCACCATGCAACAGAAAAACGATACCATTTGGCCTTGTAAAGTTAATCTGGAAAACAATTTCAATTAGCTTTGTTGCTTAGCAAGTACCTTGTTCACCTGTTTAATATGTTTTTGAAAAAGACATGAAGTGTTAATTTATCTATTATTTTTTTTTTCTTTGGAACACAAACAGTAAGTGCCAATAATGCAATTACAGCTGATAAATCAAGGACTGGTTTTCCCAGACTTTATATACTTGATATTTTCTCCTGACTTTTTTTCTTTTTCCATTTCTGTCTCCTCACATATATATATTCTTTCTGACTATCCCAGAAATCTTTGGAAATTTCCACTTTGAATAAAATACCTCTTTCCATATACCAGCAGCCAATTCAGATACAGAACGTAATGCCAGTTTTCAGTGGGAGCAAGAGCGAGTTATCAGGTTATAAAAAAACTATCCTTATCTACTCTTCTTAGCAGCAGAATAATTCATATGTGTCATTTACTGAATCTTTGGAAGACATGCAGGATGCAGTCAGGACTGTGTTACATGACCTTCATCAGTAAAGAAAAAAACGCTGTATTTCTTTGGTATTAACTGTTTCTGAACCCAGACTTCAGTTCATTTGAGCAGATGGCTTCTAAACGGCGAATATGGCTGACGCTTTCATCACAATGTAACATTTATTGGCAAAAAAGGAAAATGGAGATCAGTATTCTAACTGAGTACCTAATCCAGCCCTGAGCACCTTTGAGCTTTAGGAGTGACACATCATCACGCAAAGGTCTTGGATCCATGGGACCATCACACTTTGGAGAGCTTGGGATCTGAAAGTGTTCCCTCTTCTGTAATGCATCAGAGTTGTATTCTTGATTCAGACTCAGCCAGACTCCAGGAAAATTAAAAATAAATGCAGGTAGGAACCTAGACGGAAAGATCTCTACTGTATGTCATTATTGTCTTTTACATCGTAAGAAATTTATGATCCAATCATCTGGTCCATCTGCACGTAACCACAGGCTGCTTAGAGAGGTTTGCCAAGAAAATCCCAGCCATTTCCACCAACTCCTCTTCATTTGGACTTCACTGCTGTGAGAATGATTTTGTATGGCCCCCAAAATAGCTGTTGGACTGGTGCCACAACACGCCGTTTGTGCTTGCTGGTGAGGATGAACTGTGCAGCTGTGGTGTGCTTGCTGCAGCTGCTGGAGCTCCTCCTTCCCACTGGAAGTCCTGCCTGTCCAGCAGACACTACTCTGTTACAAGTTCCTCCCTGTGTCTTGCCCTCCAGATTGCATAGTGTTGATGGCAGAAAAATAGGATAGAGAACTGAAGACCTACAAAGTATCAGAGCCGTCAGGGTCATTATCACTAGCACATGGTGCTTTTGAAAACTCGTGATCATAGAATCATCTAGGTTGGAAAAGATCCTGAAGATCATCAAGTCCAACCGTTAACAAAGCACTGCCAAGTCACCATCACACCATGCCCCTAAGTACTACATCTACACACTCTTGAAACCCCTCCAGGGATGGCGACTCCACCATTGTCCTCAGCAGCCTGTCCCAGAGTTTAATAATCCTGTCAGTGAAGAAATTTTTCCTAATATCCAATCTAAAGCACCCCTGGTGAAACTTGAGGCTGTTTCCTCTCGTCACACCACTTGTTACTTGGAGAAAAGACTGACACACATACACACTCACACCTTGCTACACCTCCTCTCAAGGAGTTGTAAAGGAACAAGAAGGTCTCCCCTCAGACTCCTTTTCTCCAGGCTAAACAACCCCAGTTCTCCCAGCCACTTTGCTGCCCTTCTCTGAACCTGCTCCACCGCCTCAATGTCTTTCTTGGAGTGAGGGGTACGAAACTGAACCCAGTATTTGAGGTGCGGTCTCACCAGTGGAATTACAGGCTGATGATCACTGCGCAGGTCCTGCTGGCGACACTATTTCAGATACAAGTCAAGATACTGTTGGCCTTCGTTGCCACCTGGGCACACTGCTGGCTCATCTTCAGGGGCCCCAGGTCCTTTTCTGCTGGGCAGTTTCCAGCCACTCTTCCCCAAGCCTGTAGCACTGCAGGGGGTTATTGTGACCCAAGAGCAGGGGTCCCTTTTCGGGGGGGCTTTTCCCAGCCACTCTTCCCCAAGCCTGTAGCACTGCAGGGGGTTATTGTGACCCAAGAGCAGGACCTCTCATGTTGAACCTCATACAATTGGCCTCGTCCCATCAACCCAGCCTGTCCAGATTCCTCTGTAGAACCTCCCTATCCTCAAGCAGATCAATACTCCCACCCAGCTGGGTGTTGGCTGCAAACTGATTGAGGGTGCACGCAATCCGTTCATCCAGATCTTTGATAAAGACATGAAACAGAACTGGCCCAAATACTGAGCCCGGGGAATAATAAACCTATAGGGATGGCTTTCTGAAAGAGACCCAGGTAGACAGGAGCTAGTGCTATTTGCCAACAGTCTTCTGCCTCCTAATATTATCGAGATCAAAGAAATTCTTTTCTTTCACTTAGAAAGTTGGGTGGTTTTGTCCTTGTCATCCTTTGCCCCTCCCAACGGCTGTTTACCTGAGCCCTTCTGAATCTTGAAGCTACAGCAGTTGCAACACAGATACTGCAAAGCCGAGAAACCACAAATGGATAGAACTGTGAACAGGATGTAGAAATTACTTCAGCGATTCCTTCTGGTCCATGCTGAGAGAAGTGAAAATTGAAGTGTGCCATAAATAGTATACATACACTACATAATATAGACACATAAAATGCCCACTTGTATTTTGATCAGTGGGTAACACTCATGCTTTAAAAGTACATAAGTAACATATGGTGATTATGGCAATGTTGTTTTAATGAACCTTTAATTGAAGAGAGTTGCTGTACTGTGAGGAGAAAGGATAACAAGCGAGATCGAATGGGCAGGAAGGGGAACTAAAGCAGTTTCTGAAGATGAGGTCTGTATTTTACTAGTAAATCTAGAGGCATTGAAAGAGTTTTTAAAGAGAGTTTAAATTTTAAAAAAAGTAAGTCTAAGAATTTCAACTTTCCAAATGGATTCAAGCAAACTGAGAAGCCTATCAGCTTTGACATCCTCGCCACTGTCCTTTCAGACTTAATGAAGTGTCACTGCAGTCTATAAGATAAAACAATATTTAATCCCGTATCTGTACTTTCTTCCCCTTGGACTGAGTTTTCAGCTGCAAAAATTGGTAAAGACTCAGCCTATGGCACTACATCATCTTCCACCACTTGACGGTCTTGTCCTTTGTGACGCTGACTCAGATTGATTCTTCTGAAATACATTAGCTTTCTTCCCACTCCTTTTAGTTTGACAGCCTGTGATGAAACTGCACTACAGCAAGGTGGATGTTGTAGTATTCTGCCTTGTGCATCAACAACAATGCAGTCACTTTTATCATCTCTGTGACTGATGAGGATGCACGAAGGAGAAAGGACGGACATCCAGATAATCAAATCCCTGGTGAAGTTTATAACGTTGTCTCGTAGAAAACAACTTTTGCCATATACAGTGATAGAATTTAGTCCAGATGAGGAAAGGAGTGTGAAAAGGGAAATGATTATAGTTGTGATAATTTTTTTGATTGTAACAGCAACAAGAGACAGAGAGAGAAGTACGGAAAATAACTCTGCATAGGAAATGTGTCTAACCAGAGCCAAATATACTAGGGATTGTCTTTCCAAACATACTGAATAGGCACTTGAATCCATCGGGTATGGAATGAATGTGCTAACACTTTGACACGACCACAGTTAAGTCTGTGCAGTGGTAACTTTATGTTGTCCACCAGATTGTTCTCATTTTGTAGAAGGAGAAAGACAATAATCATCACACTTTTTGTCTCAGTGTAAAAAAATACAGCATGAAAGAATCCTGTGTTCCAACTTCACGTTCGATCTCAAATAGATAGTCACAGACTAGAGAACATTAATTTTGGACTGTCTAAAAAAAAGGTCCATGTCCAAGGAAAGCTTTGTTCATTCATTCACACATCTAATGCTCCCAGGTGTTGGGAACATCAAACTTTTTTCAAAACTGTTCATTTATGGGACGCTGCAGTCAAGATGTTATACCTTAACAGTTATCCATGTCATTGCAAATTTATTCTCTAGAGAATAGGGGCAAGGAAAACATCCTAAGAGAGGTGAAAGGAGCTTCAGCCTTTCATCACTACCAAGAAAAGACCACAGGACTTCGTTTGGCCATTGTGAAATGAAACACCCTCCACAGATCCAAAGAAGTGGTTGGATAGGGATCCCTTAATCCCTTTGGCTGGGACAGAGTTTCAAATGGATGAGGACAGATGGAAAGACCTCTCTCCCATTACCTTTTCCCATTACCAGTTTGCCTTTTGGATTTGAATTTCTAGGCTCTTTTAAACCTCCCTTCTCCTTTCCACCTTGTTTACAGACACATTGTGGTGCCATATGTGTGTCTGCCATCTATATGTCCTGTCTCCATTGTATAAACTTACAACTGTTTGGTTGGTTTCTATCAAAATGGACAAAATGGAAATATTTGGTTTTATGTTCCTGCAAAGATTTGCAAGAACCCGAACCCAGGTAGAGAAGAAATACTCCTAATACCTCCACCAGGGGAACAACTGTGGACCAAGATCATTTCCTATTAGATATGAAATAACCACATGGTAGATGACTTCCAGAAAACAGCATGGATAGTGTTGGTGCTCTCTGAGATACTAAATTTTGAGCTAAGTTTCAAAATGAGCCACCATTACTCCAGAGAAGAGTACAAAACATGTGGACCAACTGTGCACACCTGATTTTGTACTAGACGTGGTATTGTGGTTGTGCTGCTCTGAGATAAAAGCCAGACAGATTTTGTAGTGAAGGTCAGACATATATATACCTGGAAAAAAACCCAAAAAACAAACCAACCCAGAGTCTCTTTTAGGAGCACAAACCCATGGAGTGGCCTGAAGAATGGCTCAAACTTTCTGCTCTTCCCTCAGCTATTTACATTGCTCTAATAAAAGCTAAGTGCTCTTTCTACAAGAGTGTGACTGACGTCACAGCAATTTAAATTAGGAGAAAGATGAAGTGAAGAAACAGTGTCCAAACAGGGAAAAATAATTAAAACATAATAAAAAACAGTTATTTAGTTATATCAGAATCAGGCCCTGAAAATATGTTCTTTTTTTTTTTAATATTTAAATCTCAGATTATGATGATGTCACACGCAGCATTGAAGCCACATTTTTAGCTACAGGAACAGTCAGGTTTATGGCTATAATTTTTTTCCCCTCCCTTGCAAAATTTCTCATCTCTCTGACTGAGCCCACATGCAAATAAAAACTGTACAAATGAGGAGGTGGCTGTAGAGGTGATGTGTAGGTACCAAGAGATTATCCATTTAATAGAGCCAAACACCTGGCTCTTTAATAGAGGTCACCAGCTAAATCAGTTAGAAACAGCTTAGGCAGGCATGTGGAAGCAGGGCTGAATTAGAAATAAGTGAATCCTAGTTTTGGCCACAAATGTGTGGAAAATGAAACTAAATTAAGTTGCTTCAGCCCTTTCACTGGCACAAACTGATATAAATTGGTTTCATTAAAAAACCCCTAACATATTTTAAGGCAGCAGTCCTAACCTATTACGTTTCGTGTGGTTGCCGAGAGCTAGCAGCTTAGTGGCATTTTATGTAGAAAATGAACAGGGGACAAATAGAATTTTATTGCTTTCTAAATGAAAAGGCTGGGAAGTTTTAGAATAAAATTGATTTTCACATCTGGAAAAGTTTGCCTTGTCATTAGGTCTGTGCTTGCTCTCGCTCTTTCTCTACTTATTTTTCACACCATTGTTTTCCACTTATTTTGCAAGGCAGCTCTGCAATTTCCACTCCCATTCATTCATGTTCCTAAATTGTGTTTTTCTTTTCCAAGTGGAACATTTGTAAAGGTTTGCACAGGGGCTGCTCAGCTGAACTTTAACTTGGAGGAGGTGGGACAGGTCAGGGGTCTCTGCCTTTTTTCATCTAATACCTCTGAATGTGATATTTACCAAGGGCTTTTTTTGGTGTGTTTTCAGAAACCCTGACTGCATGTAAAGGAGTTCTTTATAAGCTCCATGGTCTTCCCAATTTACCAGTACCTCATAAGGAAAATGCACCCATGATACAGAAATACAAGAACTTATATAGCAACTGAACTCACAAAGGAATTCTTATACGGAAGGCTTTATTAGCTCAGGTTAAGCACCTTCTTGCAGCTTTTGTGAGAGCTGGGTGGCTTGGCATATCTTCATGGCATTTACACAATGCACTGATTTTTGCCACTTGCATGAGACTTCCATGAGCTCATCCAAGGATTGCTGCGTTTCTCACATTTACTCCCTGTTTAGAGACCACACGTGCTCTATTTTTCAGTAGTAATTGGGCTCAAGATGTGTAGAATAGAGTATCATTCTCCCATGTGACACGTGACAGGACGAGGGGAAATAGCCTTAAGTTGAGTTGATCTAGGTTAGGTACCAGGAAAAACTTCTTTACAGGGAGGGTTGCCAGGCATTGGAACAGGCTATGCAGGGAGGTGGTGGAGTCCCCATCCCTGGAAGTATTTAAAAAACATGTCAATGTGGTGCTGAGGGACGTGCTGAGGGACCCTGGCAGTGCAGGGTGAGTGGTTGGACTTGGTGATCTGAAAAGGTCTCTTCCAACCAGATGATTCTGTGATTCTATCATTATGCCAAACTTAATTTCTTGTAAATTAGCAAGTGCCAGTTTAGTAAGGAAGGGGCTAAAGGAGTGGGTTCTTCCTTCTGCTTATCCCATAACGTGAAATGTCGCGTGCTCTCTGCCACGTGATGAAGGAAAAAGTACAATTTCCCATTGCAAGTGACAGAAACACCGTACCCTGAACTGTGGTCTCCTTAGAGAAGGACCAGCTCATTGGTGGGTCTCTGAAGTCTCAAGCACTTGTGGCTGCTCAAATACCTTCACTGTAAAGAGAAGAACAACTTTTGCACCAGCTGCTGTTTCCGCTTCTGTGCAGCATCCAGGATGCCAGAGCCTGTGGGTGACTTCTCACCTGGAGGTAACCCAAGGTTGCTTGTTGTATCTTGTACCATTTTTAGTAACAAATGGGGCGATATATCCAGATGATACTACTGGCACAAGACTTTCAGATCTAAGAATGTCTCTCATGCATATTCTGGATTCTAATCCCTCTCCTAGGGAAGTAGACAGGCAATGCCTCCATGTGATAGAACATTTGGAAAGCAAACAATGGTCCATGTAGAGTTAGAAGGATGTGGACTGAAGTCACATTACATGGTGCAGCTTGTCGTAAAAACAGAGGTATACCTGTGTTTAATACGAAGGCAGTGAGGAGGCCTCCCCATTTTGGGGTGCTTTATGCACCTTACTGAGCCCTGTTGATCTCTCTAGAGCTTGATTTCTCACCAGTTCCAATTCTTTTGACAACTGGGAGAGAAAACCACATGTCTGTATGCAGAAGTCCATATTGATAAAAAACCCATCACTCTGAAAGGCTTTCCTTGGCAATAACAAAGATCAAACTTTCATTTTATACTTGGGTATCATCCCCCTGTGTGACACTAGAGATGTGTTACACTAGAGATGTGTTTTCTCACTAGAAAGTATGTTTGAGCGAGCTTGTACTGCCCCTGCCCTCTCCGCGGTTTCTAGCCCTACTTTCACCAATTCCTTTCTCATTAAAAGGAGCAAATTCTTCACTCAACCACAAAAACCCCAAAACAACACCACCACCACCACCCCACCACCCCCCCGTATTACACAGTTAGCAGTGAGTTCAGACTGCTGATTACAGAGTCACGTTGGGTTTCTAGGTAGTCTAAAACCCATGAACTTCCACACCTTCCTTTTTGCCTTGGGTTGCATTAGGTACATGCCATTTTTCCAGCTAAGACAGACCTCTCAGAAGTTTTGTCTCCAGTGCTGTCAGCTGATTACCTTTTACTAGCACTGAATGCAATTTAAAGTGAATAAATTCAGTAAGATGTTTTGCCAAGAATTACTCAGCTCTTCGTGCCGAAATATTAATCGATAATGCCTCTTTAAATTTTCTCCTCGCTCCAATCATTTTTATGGTCTTGCAATTTACTGCATGGAAGCAGGGTAGTTAAAGATAAAAAACATCTGTTAAGTCACTTCATTATTAATATTTATCTGTCATTTACAGAGCTCCAAAAGGTGTGCACAGCACTTTTTTTGTCAGTCAACACAGCCACTTTCCCAAGGACTGCAGCTGTGAATAGGTGCAGGGCACAGAGACATTGTTGTCAGAGAAATGCCTTCAAATAGCCCCATGGACCTTTGTGACCAGGATGTCTTGATTAGCCTTTGGAGGCTTTTAAGATGGAAAGAGAGGGCGTGTGCCTGAATTTGTAGGAAGACAATACCAGATTTCAAACCCTGAGCAAACAACAATTAATTTAGAAATAAAAAAACAAGGTGATACAGAGGTATGTGCAGAACAGGGGGCTCTGAGTTAGAGCGGGGCAGTATTTTGGTTTGGTTTTCCCTCAGAAACTTTCCAAGATTTAACTTATTATTCCCAGTTTGCTCTGGAACAAATCCAAAATATTTACGGTTTTGCTCTCTGGTTTTTATATAGTGAATATCCTTATTTTGCAAAAACACCTTTCTCAACCCCAGAATAATCAAGAAGCTGTTGGATGGTACAGGTGATCCAGGGTCCAGTTATTGCTTCTCATTCCTGCATATCACAAGGGAAGAATCTAATCAACAGAGCCAGTGGTTACACTAGGGAGGGGTTTTGGTAAATAATTATTCAATGATGATGGACTTGGACCTGAGCCTACCGCAGCCTGAGTGTGACACTGATGCAAAGCATTAAAGAGGAAGGCAAAACAGCTCTTCTGGAATAGCTACAGGCCTTCTGGTGAGAAACTCATGGAGAGCCATCAGGTCAAGGCTTGGGGCTGGACTGAGGACATGGATGTTCTAGTGGCCCATTTGGTTACAGCATATTCCTCCAGAGTCTCTTCTACCATGTGATCAGGCATCAGCCACATGCTGGAGCTGTAGAGCAATTCACCAGAGGTTGAATAGTTACAGATACTTCAAGTGGATATTAAATTTGATGGTGAACATTCGCTGAGAAGTATGAGGAGGAGTGATAGAAGATGTATTTGTAAAGGAAAATGTCTAGAGTGTGGTGGTATATTGTGGTAGTTCACTCTGAGGAAGGTCCTCTCCATTGGCCCATATGTAGAGTCAGCGTGTGCCTGTGCTCCTCAACACCATTCCCTAGTGGATTTGAACTTCATAAATAGGGACATTGCACACAGTATTTGCTTCACATTCAGTTCTGTAATTCATGTAATTGTACTCAGTCCTGAAAGAAGGATGTGATTCAGCAGGTAGGCAGTTGCAAACAGGGGAGTGAGTCTGGAGAAGTAGTGTTCAGGCTTTGGGGATCTTCAGCCGTTGAAAATAGCACAAATATGTTTTTATAACTGAGGTTCCAAATGATGATAATTATACTGATTATGGAGTGGATGTCTTGTTTCCATGTTTTATAAATCCTTTATCCCTTTACCATTGTAAGTGGAAAAGAGATTTTGCTTTTCTCTGATGAAAGTATAGGAATAGGTGTCATTAGTTACTGTCTATGAGCAACAGGAGGGAAACAATGCCAGTGCAGTCGTGCTTTACTGGGGGAACTGCAGCATCATAAGCTGAAAGAAGGTATGTAGTGTCTAGTGTCCAGACACTGGAAATGAAGGCATGACAGATAAGTACCACCTTGGAAGGACCAGTCAGTCTTGGTCTTCCCAGGCTGTGTTTTATGAGCTTGTCAATGATATAGTGACAACCCCCTTTTCTCCAAACACACAAATCTTGTTCTGAGCCTGGACAGATATGTCAGTCACAGCGAGATTTTAGACAAGATAATTTCTCTCTTTCCCC
>NW_010426127.1:83871-106408 GCF_000710305.1 Buceros rhinoceros silvestris | reverse complement strand
TTTCCCTCTCTGTATTATCTACCTTCTCTTTAGAAATTGTTTAAAAGAATATTTTTTTATTATTTTCTTAACCCAAAGATGTACTTAAGTTTGAGAAATATTTAGAGGAACTTTGTTTACACCCACGTTGTTCTGAATTTATGTTTTAAGAAACCACGTTACATTATAAAAAAAACAAAACTGAAAGCTGCAAGTAAAGAATCTGATGTCTGTCTTTTACCACACCGGATCAGTCTCTCCTGCAGAGATCAACATGAGGAGCATTTACAGGACACTGTTTAGTCACAGTTTGCAGCTGGGATTAAAATGAGGAGGAGCAATATTGTCCTTCTCCAGTTTGGCAGATCTCATTTGCACTAATGTTAGAATAAAGGCTGATTTCTCCTGGGATGAGGCAAATGCATGAACAGCAGGTCCATATCTCTTAGGAGTAGCATTGGAGGGACAAACACTTGAATATCAGAGTATAAAGGAAAAGTATTTAAACCTTAAATCATGTTCCTGGGAAATTTGGCACCATTCGAGCATAGTGAGATTTACCGCGGCTGTACTGGGCTCAGAGGACATTTCTGGTGCAAGCTGAAAATATCAGGATCATCTCAGGCAAGGAAGACATGAGATAAGGACAAGTGGGTAAAGAAAAATAGTGAATTGGCCCTACTGCAAAAAACAAACAAACAAACAAACAAACCCACCACAAAGATAAGGGTGCAGGAAGACCTGGGGACCCCTTGATAGAAGAAACTCAGGTTTATTTCTTCCTGCCCGTGTGAATTCAGGGTATGAACCTCTCCCTTCAGGTACAAGTGGGACATTCCCACTTGGCCCCACCTCTCACCCGCTTCTTCGAGAGCAGCCAGTGAAGCAGCTGCCACTTGCCTTTGAGTTGTGGAGGACCTTAAATTACTTCATAAGGAGCCTTAAAGTACAGTGTGCTTCTGTGGCTCTGAAATCCTGAAGAGAATGTAAGAAAGTGGATGTCTGTGAGTAAACTGTGAATGAGTAGTTTTCTCTGAACGGTTGTTTAATTGAGCTGCAGCTGAAGCTGATTATGTTTGTTTTTCCTTCAGTATCTCTCATTTCCTTTCGTTTCCGTTAATTCCTGCTTTCATTGGGTGACTGTTGCTGTACAAAATTTAAAGAGCAGTAAAAAAAATAAAAAATAAAACAAGAAGAAAAGTGCATATTTTGGGCACTTTTTGTGACAGTTGTTCCTGAAGACACCTGGTACTATTGAGCAGAATTGGGCTGCAGCTGCTGCTGACTGTATGGGGTGTGAAGGACAAGGGGTGTGAATCATTATTCTGGTTGGTCAACCACCCTCTTCTTTGGCTGCGCCTGCTGAGGTGGCTGTCAGGCCATGCATGCTGTGATGTCTTCTCAGCTGCGTCCCTGGATCGAGAAAATCCTACACTGCTAGAGACTGAAAACGGGGTGACTGAAGGGAAGCATCACTTCCACCTCAGCTTGGGCACTGATAGAGATGGGATTTACATGTTATGGCATCTGAGGAGGCATCTGTGGCATTGCTGCCATGTATGAGAAGTCAAACTGCCATGTGTCCTGGGCAGACAATGAACTGGGCAGATACAATTCGTTATCTATCTTATTTCCTAATCTACATGAACAGAAAGTGAAGATGGCCAAGATGGGCTGACAGCAATCTCATGAACTTCAACAAGGAGAAGTGCCAAATCCTCTATCTGGGAAGGAACAAGCTCATGCACCAATAGATGCTGAGGGCCACCTAGTTGGACATCAGCTTGACAGAAAAGGACCTAGGTATCCTGGAGGACGCCAAGTTGAACATGAGCCAGCAATGGGACCTTGCAGCAAAGATGGCAAGTGGTATACTCGGCTGTATTAGATGAAGCATTGCCAGCAGGTCAAGGGTGGTGACCCTTCCACTTTACTGTGCTGGGCTCCCCAGTATAAGAGAGACGTAGACACACCGGAGTCAGTCCAGCAAAGGGCCACAAAGATGATTGATTAAGAACATCTGTTCTATGAGGAAAGGCTGAGAGACTTGGATCTTTTCAGCCTGGAGATGAGAAGGCTGAGGGGGAATCTTATGAATGTCTATAAATACGTGAAGGGAGGGCGTAAAGCAGATGGAGACAAGTTTTTTTCAGTAGTGCCCACTGACGAGACCAGAGGCAATGGGCATAAACTGGAACACAGGATGTTCTCTTTGAATATCAAGAAACACTTGTTTACCGTAAGGGTGATCTCACATTGACACAGGTTGCCCAGGGAGGTCATGGAATCTCACCTCTTAGCGATATTCAAAAGCCATCTCAACATGGTCCTGGGTAAGTAGTGGCCCTGCTTGGTCAGGGTGTTTGGACCAGATGACTGACTTTCAGATACCCCTTGCAATCTCAATTGGTCTGTGATTTTGTGAGAAATGTCTGTCAGTGGGAAAGATCTTAGTATTTTCTTTACTGTCCAATGAACTGTCTCTTCTGTTTTGCTTATGTTACAGAACAGATGCTGAGGAAAGAAATCATGTTATCTGGAGTCGCTGGAGCTGCTAGGTCAGGTTTATTGTACAGTACTCTCCCAAGAAAGCTTCATATGAGAAAACAGAGGGCATGTTTTGGTAATAGGTCTCATCTTTGAAGTTTAAGTTAATTTGATTTTTCAACCCTGTTTTGATTCTATGTCATACCCAAGGCAACATGCCTGGGCAAAATGTCCATCTTCTGTCAGTAGGAGTGGTTTTGTAAACTAAGAGGCAGAAATTACCTCCAGAGAACTTTGGAGGCATGACAAGGACAAGATCCTGGCTGATCTGAAACGAGTGAAAAATAAAACTTGATTTTCACATTCTCTCAGTCATCGATTCCCATTTAGACTGTACAAGAGTTTTGTCTGGAGAAGAAAGTCCGTTGTTCATTCATTCGGCACCTCCTACTTCTCCACAAACCCCATTTCTTCTCGACAGCTGCCAGCTTTGGAGGGCCACAGTCAGCTGGGAATTCACTTCTTGTGCTGTATCATGCAAGTACACAAATGTGGAGGTCTCTGTTACTTTCTTCTCTGTTGGGTGACTCGTTTCCCATTCTAGAAGTTCTTTTTTTGTTTCCTCTGGTTGAAATATTGCAGGCGTCTTGACCTGTTCTGGATCCCCTGCCTCTGGACATCACTTTGTCAGCCCATGGCATTCCCCTTAACATTGCAAAAATTCCCTGTAGCTGACTTCCCAAGATCATGTCTATGCAAGACAGTCCTGCAGCCATTCTTTGCCTTGTTTTCTCTATCAACAGCTGTTTCTTAACAATTCCAGGGTCGCATAAAACCAAAATGAGGTCAGTTTTTCTCTGGGGTTTTGTCACTCCTGCTTTCTTTTAGTCATGCAATGCTAAACAGATACCCAGGGTTTATGGTGTACCACCATTCCATGCTATCACATGGCAGCACAACAGTCCTGTTTTAGCCTTGCAATTGTGACTATATTCCATATCTTTTAACCAATCTTTGATAGTTTATGCATTCACTAAAAGACATCTGTGCAACTAGCTGATAGCCTCTAAAAGCTTTTGGTCACATTTCTAGGGAGAAACTTGAGGAGAAGCAATTTAGGAACAAACCACCATAAATTGCCCTTGATCAAATGTCTCTTCTTTGGGACTATATATCCAGATTTCCTACGTAGCTCTTCTGAAGCTCTTACAAACTGAACTTGCCTCTTGCAGTTATTTCCCTGTTGAGCATCACTGACTCTGCATGGAATTACAAAGTCCAAGTAAAATTAGTACCCAAATATGACGCAACAAAGATTGAAGCGAATAGACTTGCCAACCTGGCCCTTCAGTTGTCTATGATCTCCAGGAGCGTAATAGGGACCATCTTTTGGAGCAATCCCCTGTTTAAACATCACCTGCCAGTGCAAATTCTCATCTAATTGGCAACTGAAAGGAAAAAACCTGCTTTATAATGCTCCTTGGGGACGCAGAAGTGGACGGGGTTAATCTGTGTTTTCTGTCTGGGCTAGAGCAAAATCTTGTTTAGGTTTCTTTATGAGAGAGAAGCCAGTGCATCAATCCATAGCACCTCCTAGTCTGCCTGACATCCTCCTTTTTGTAATGAATACATTTCCTGCATTGCTGCATGCTTCTCCCAGTGTAGATATCCATGATTAATATGCCTTGTCTTTTATAAACAAACCTAATGCAAAGCCAATAATGTGAGTCTCATTTCTTTGCTGCCAGCCCACAGCTCAGCTTTGTTTGGGTATATATGTAAAGGAAGAAAAATGAATGTTCACTCAAGCTTGGGAGCTGAAGCCATAACAAATTTATGGGATGAATAACACACATCAGTGTGAGGCAAATACAGCCTGGGAAGGTCTGTTTTGCTCCCTCCCTTAATTTTACTTTTTAATAGCAAGAATAGTGTTGTGCACCCAGCAACAGATGTCATGCTACACAAGAACATTGCAAGGGGAGATAACAAATTGAAGTACCCAGGAAGCTTTTATCAGTGACTAGATTCAATCATAGTATCATGAAGAATGAAAGCAGAAGGAACTGCTGTGATCACATAAACTGACCATTAGCCAATGAATTTCCCCCAAATCAAGTTTTGCTCGAATCAGTTTACCTCAGAGACAAAAGAAGACGTAGAGGAGAGAATTACAGTTCTAAATTTTGAATTATGAGAGAGCCAACCAGAACCTGCTTCTCTGATGGTAATTCCCTTCAATGCTCAAAATCCACATTGGATTTCCAAAGTGAATTTGTCCGTCTTATGTGTCATGCTGTGGGATTTTACTTCTCCTTTACAGGCTAGATCAAAGGTCCCATTCACAAAGTCATACTCGCCAAACAGTCATGTCCTGGGGCCATGAGCGACCTCAATCTCTCTTTGGTAAGTACAGATGATACAAATTCCAGAGCCCCAGTCTTTTCTCCAGAAAGATGGGATGTGTGGCCTTGGGGATTGGTTTGGCTGGTTAGAGTTTTTTTACCTCAGTCTTTAAGATAGAGCTTTTCTGGACTTTTTCCTATTTGTCAAAATCTTTGATGGTTTGTGGATTCCAGATATGAACCTCAGCACTTCAGTAATGAGTGCTGAAAACCATATCTTTTCATTCCTAGTTGAGAGTCCCACATTCCTTCTGGCAGCTCCTGTTGACTTGATCCTCCATGCTACTACTCAAGCCCAGGCAAAAATCCCTATCACAACCCATCATGTAAGTATAGCCTGAATTCTTTGTTCATTTGTGTCCGGATTTACATCTGCGCCCATTGACTCCTTTTATATTAGGGTGGACTCTCCATATTTCTGTAACAAGGATCCCATGAGAATTCAACTTCAGCACGATTAGTTTGTCATGTTACTCGTAAAAATACTCATCAATGGGGCAGTTTGTCTATAGGAAATGCTAATAAACACTCTCTCATGGGATATCTTAGTTACTGGAACAGCCAGAGACCAGAGTGCTTGGCCATCCTCTGATTCATATCATATGTGTGATGGGGATGTGTCACACCAGTTCAGACACAGATTTGAAATAATTAGTTTCATCACTAAAAATAGTCCTGCATCCTCATCCTCACCAAAAGAGACATAACATTCAGTTAATGAGATCTGTTCTCCAGAAACCAGTAATGACTGAAACCGATTCACCTTCATTTTCTTTAATTCGTTATTAGTGGAGTCCTATATCTGTTGTTCCATTATTTTGACTAAGATCAATGCAGGTCTGTGATTACCTGGGTCATCCCTTTCATGATCTGACTACATCATCTGGCTTCTTCCCAAACAGTGGACAAAAATTCCATCGAATGCATTCTCCTTTTCCCAGCCCCCCAGCTTTGTTATTGACCCTCTTTCGTTTTGCCTGCCATAATGGATTCTAGTTTAAGATGCATTTTTCTTCTATCATACCTAGGAAATGCTTCTTTATCATCCGTAATGTTACCAGTCACAGGATTTTACTATGTGCCCTGTAGCTCACCTGATGAATTTTCTTCAGTTCCTATCCTCTGATTTATGTCACGTTCTCCTTTTTTCCCCCTGTTCTCAAAATACCTGAGGATTTTTACTGATCAAGCCCTACAGAAAAGCCAGGCATCAAAAACCAGTCTTTTCAAACCAAAGGATCCAAATATTAATTTGGTATAAAAATGCAATTTATGTTCCTACATTCAAGAATATAGTTTAGGAATATATAGGTTACATTCTTAGCTACTGGTGTCTGTTCTCTTTTCGGAACTTTTGCATTTCTTGTATTGCCATAATTCGATTTCAGAATCAGATCTTTACATTCCAGGGCTGAATTTACTGATTTAAAGCTCGGGGAGGAACTACCATTAATTCTAGTGGCTTTCGGCCTGGCACCTAATGCAGATCCAGATGATAATAAACACAGAATAAACATTGGATGGTGCCAATGTGGAAATAACAAATCCTTTACCATGGACAACTTTCCACACCCATTGAGATTTTTAAGCTGAATTAACCAAGTGACTGGACAGTAAATCATCTGCAGAATTGGGGTGGAAACTTGAGTCTTCCATGTCCAGAAGGCTACATTTCTTACTGCTGATGAAAAGATTGTCAGTGAAGAGACATTTACTCACAGTTAATGTCTTTCTACTGCATTTGGCAAAAATGTTGGGTAGGGAATATATTTTTTTAAATATGTGTGTGATGTTTCAGAGAGTCATTTCTGAATTAGATAAGCTTGGGATTGGTGAGCGAGGAATTATCTTAAACAACTGGATAAATACTTCAAGTTCACAGTAACTCTGGTTATTCTGAAACTGTTAGAAATGTATGTTGTATCACCTATATTCTGAGTTTGTAAAGGAAAAGTTTTTATAGAAAGGAATAATGGAAATAGAAGACAGTTTATATATGACGTGGACAAGAATGCTGAAGATGAGAGAAACTTGAATTTAAGATATTTCTTGCTTATTACATTTCTCTAACACTTCTGAGGTGCCAAATCTTGAAAACTCCCTATCTTGAGGAGCTCCTATTATTTAAATGAAAAGGCTGTGCGTGGATTCTAGGGGAGGAAAGCTTCTTTTCTAAAGGAGCTGGGAACAGGCTGATTTGTGTGATGACATTCTAGATTTCTTGCAAGCATCCTTTCAGAATATTAACTTCTCTGAAGGTTTTGCTGAAGGAGGAAGGCCGTTGTGGATGGCTTAAGGAAGGACATTTTTGGGTAAAGTTACAGCATTTGCCTTTATTCATTTTAGTTGAGGCACTCGAATTAGAGCTCAGACCTTTGTAGCATCAAATAGTCTATGGGAGTAATCATGCTTTTTCTTTTGACTGAGAAGAAGTCTCAGTTAATGTAGGTCTAAGCTTACTTTGAATCTGAGTTTGATTTCTGGAGTTAAAAGATGTAATTCTTCACTCCAGTCAGGTCTAATAAGAACCATGAGTGCCTGGAGGAGATTAGGTTAGCAACTGGAAGGAGGGACCCTCATCCTATAAAGAGTAAAGCAGAGGGAACTGAAAAAAAATAAGATACTGGCAGGTGAGTGTGGAAAAGCAGTGAATGCAGATCTGTTTAGAAATCAAGAAGGAATTTCTCCCAGGTATTCTGAAGAAGATCTTTAAGGAAGAAGTCAGGATGGTCAAAACATCAAGGATGGGCATCTCTTTGACTCTGGGAATCAGAGAATTATCTGAGAGGTGGGGAAGTGGTTGCAGTAGTCAGCACAGAAGATGGTTATTTATCTAACCTCTTCTGATACATCAAGCGTTCAAACCCTTTTGATGTTCTTGTTGCTCTACCAGGACTATTACCAGTTTATATCTACAATTTGTAAAGTGCAATGTAGTCCAAAATCCACTACAGCACTTTACCTTGATGGTGCTCTGCCTCACTGAAAATAGCCCCACCAAGGCATTCCAAAATGAGATTTATTTTTCTTGTACAACATTAATCATTGGTTTGTATGGAGTTTGAGATCCCTGTTCAGCACCAGAATTTTGTCTAATGTCCTGCCGACCAGACAAACATTTTTGTATTCCTGCATTTAACTTCTTCATCCCTGGCATGGCATATTGCATGTCTGCACATTAAATTTCTTCCTCCTAATTTCACATGTCTCACCATTTTTTCAACATTATTTGAGATTCCACCTTTGTTCTCCAACGTGCTTGTTCATTTACTCAAGACTGCTTCATTCACAAGCGTTTAGTTAAGCTTTTTATTGAAACATGTCAGTGTGTGTATTTTGAATGGAACTAGGACTAAGAAATATCACTGAGATATCTCATTTAAGAGCCCCTTCTAGTCTGAGGCTGAGAAACCTTTCAAAAGTGATTTACCAACCAGTCCTATCTTACTACAATTAGATCTTCCCAAGCTTACTGTAAAAAACTTTTTTCAAGCATCATAAAACATCTTATTTTACCTTATTTCTCACCTGGCTTTTTATTAAGTCAGAAATTAAACTAGGTTATTTGGAATTATTTCCTCTATTATATTTACATTTTATTTATTTATCTTTAGTAAAGTTATTATCTTCTGGGTATTAATGATTTCTCCTACCATCTGCCCACAAATTCAAAGTTAGGCCTACTAGTCTGTAATTTCTCAGCCCTCAAATCTGTTTTTCATAGACAGGTTCTATATTTGTCCCTCTTTAGTCCTCTGGTACTTCTGAATCCTCCACAAACTCTTGAAGATAATCATTAATGACTCAGTTTGCTTCAGCTAGTTTCCTGCAAAATCTTCCAGACCAAACTGACTCAAACATCTCTGTCATCATGAAATACTTTAAAACCAGTTTTCCTGTGATGCAACCTCAATCCAGTCTCCTGTGTTAAGATTAACTCCCATCAGCATCTATCCTCTTGCCAAGTCAAGCAAAACATACCTGGGATACTTCAGCCATCTTTATTAACTGTCCTTCTTTAGTGTTTTCCTTCAGCAGTGTGCCCAGGTGGCCAAGACGACCGACAGCATCCTGGATACTGTCTTGCATCAGCAATAGTGTGTGGCCAGCAGCAGAAAGGAAGTGATTGTCTCCCTGTACTCAGTACTGGTGAGGGGTGGCCAAGACGACCGACAGCATCCTGGATACTGTCTTGCATCAGCAATAGTGTGTGGCCAGCAGCAGAAAGGAAGTGATTGTCTCCCTGTACTCAGCACTGGTGAGGCCACATCTTGAGAACTGTGTCCAGTTTTGGGCCTCTCACTCCAAGAAGGACGTTGAGGGGCTGAAGTGGGTCCAGAGAAGGTCCACAAA
Source organism: Buceros rhinoceros silvestris (assembly GCF_000710305.1). Taxonomy (NCBI): domain Eukaryota; kingdom Metazoa; phylum Chordata; class Aves; order Bucerotiformes; family Bucerotidae; genus Buceros; species Buceros rhinoceros. The sequence goes on along the minus strand of NW_010426127.1, from coordinate 97,184 downwards.
GCTGGTGGAGGATCTGGAGCACAAGTGAGCTGAGGAGTGTCTGAGGGACATGGGGTTGCTTAGTCTGGAGAAAAGGAGGCTCAGGGGTGACCTTATCACTCTCCACAACTACCTGAAAGGAGGTTGTAGAGAGGGGGTGGTTGGTCTCTTCTCCTAAAAACAAGAGATAGAACAAGAGGAAACAGCCTCAAGTTGTGCCATGGGAGATTCAGATTGGATATTAGGAAAAATTTCTTCGTAGAGGGGGTTGTCAGGTGTTGGAACAGGTTGTGCATGGAGGTGGTAGAGTCCCCATCCCTGGAAGTATTTAAAAAACGTGTGGATGTGGTGCTGAGCGACATGGTTCAGGGACCCTGGCAGTACAGGGTGAACAGTTGGACTTGATGATCTTGAAGTCTCTTCTAACCTAAATGATTCTGTGATTCTTTGATTTATAAAACCATGGTCATCCTTCTGATGTCTTCCTTCTGGTGTCACCACCTTTCCACTCTCTCTTTGGAATACAGTGGGCTTCACTGGAGCTCCTGTGTAGTGCTTGCTCCATAACTCATTGCAATAAGCAATACAGTAGCAAAGTGGCCACATCCCTGTTGTTTTGTTGCTGCAATTGCTTTTTGATCATAGTGAAAACTGTGCTGGTGAAATAATCCAGGTGGTTTTAAACAAAGAAAGGAATAAACCAGAAAAAAAAAAAAAAATCTTTTCCCCACCACCCTTGTATAGTTTCACAGGTTCTTTGAGAGCACGTGTGTAGGCACAGCGCTGTGAAGCTACATGTGATGAAGGGCCTCGAGGTGACCAAGTTACCATCACTAAAAGGGAGAGGACACATAACCCTTTTCCCCCAAACCTCGTATTTCATTTTGCTTTGCACTGGCTCTGTAGCACAGTAGTGAGTCAGTTCAGCTCACTAACCTGGCAGAGGAATAACTCAAAAAGCAGGGAAGGACTCACAATTCTTCAGCACTAGTGCATTCAGATAGCTCCAGAAGGATCAATCCAGTGCCAGAACTTGCACATGCTGGCACTTTGGGTGGGTAAGGAGGGACCAGGGTTAAGGAGCAAGACACCTCAGTCTTCAGTGATATGTTTTTACATCAGCTCAACCAAGTTACAGAGCTTCACCCTGAGAGGACAGCAAACCACAGTTCGTTGGCAGTGGTGGACCACTGGGAACCTCTTGCATTGGCTCTGCAGCCAGAAAAAAACTGTCTTCCAGCTGTCACTCCAGTAGGTATCTTCTAGACTTTACTTGTGTTTGGATCAGCTCTTAGGAATAGAGCAATCAGTGTTTGCTTAACCTTCTGCAATCTTCATTTCCACGTAACATTCCAGCTGTACTTTTCTCTTGTACATAATGTCTGGAATCAGTAATAATAACGATAGAAAGGGCTATGCATAGCATCTAAGGAGGAAGCTCATTCGCTCGTCTACACACCCATCGCCCACCCCTTTTAATCCTTTAAATATTAAAGATTACATTCAATGCTAAGAAGTAAGTGTCTGATTTTCGGAAGTGATGAGCTCCTGTTGTCTCCAGTGGGCGTCATGGCTACTCAGCAGTTCTGAAAATCAGACTTATAATGATCAGCACATTGCAAAAATATTTAACAGCTAAATCTTTCCTGAACCTTCCTTTCCATCCTCAAGTTTCTCCCTATCCCTCATCCTGCTTCCTGTAGAAGGACCACCTTTGTCCCTCTGTTCCACCACTTTCCCACCCCTTCCACCTAACATCTTGTAGGTCACACTCTTCACCGGGAGCACTTCCACTTTTGGTGGAAGTCATCTGATTATAACTGTAAATATCTGCAGTGTGGGTGTCTGCATCTGGGCAAGTTGCCCTGGACTGTTCATAGTCAATGGAGAGTGAGTCAGCAGAGTCAATGGAGCGCAGGGCGTGATTTCGCATCCTAAAATAGTCATCCACATTTGGCCAAATGACTCACACTCTGAACTCCATTGACTATATTTCCAATGCCTCCAGTGTCTTCGATGGGAGACTAGACAAGAAACTCAGGTGGGATGCCTGTATCAGATCCTTAATGTGAGATTACATTAATCCCACCCCTCCTGTGAACTAATACATCACTGTACAGATCACATTCACCTCCTTCTTTAAGAACTCTGTCTTGGTGACCACAGGGAATGAATCAAGTAATAAAGGGTAGTGAAGGGGAAAGATAATGGTAGGTCACAGCAGAAAGTCAGACCAAACCTTAGGTTGCATCAATTGGAGCAGTTTTATTGACTCCAGTGGAGTCTCTCTCCTTCATATAAGAATTTTTCTTTAAAGAATTAAAAAAAAAAAAGAAACAAAAGCTAAGTATGCCTGTGAACTGTCAAGACATATCATTATCTTTCCACGACAATTTATAGTTCATCGTAATTTTCCTTTCCTCTCTAGATTAGGAGACTTTCCCCAGTGGTAGGCAGTTCCCACTTCTCAGCCTTGCTGTGTGCTGTGCAGTACTCCAGCACCCTGCTGCTTTCTGCTTTTAAGGACTGGTGGAGAACTGCTGGGATCTCTGCAAGACTGCAGGCAGAGTGCAATCTCCAGCAATTTGAGATCACGTGCCAAATATCTCCCACGTCCTTCACAATACAAACTCACTGTTATCCTCAGTTGTGTGCCCCAAGTAGAGATTTTAAACTTTGCTTACTTCTGATTTCTATGATAATTTAGGCATCAGTCAGTTCCCCATGGGCTAACTCTCAAACTTCTCTTTGCGGAAATCAGCAATCAACTTGCAATCTGAATGTTTACCCCAAACAAAGTGACTTTACCTGGCGCATCCTCAAAACTCCAAATGCAGGCAAAAGTCTGTGTCAGTGCAGCTTAGACAACCAGGGAGCAGCACGGCAGGGAGAGCATAGTTATGCAACAGATATGCAAGAATCAGCGTGCAACACAGCAAACCAGAGAGTAATAATAATAAATTGAATTTAATTAGTTCTCCTCTGGTCTTCATTACCGCTATCTCCATCTTTTGCTATTCCAGTTCATCAGGCATAAGCACAGATGCTATTGCTGCTTTCTACATGTTTAAAAAGCAAAGTCCACCATCCCCTCAGCCTCAGACATTTCCTCTTAACTCCCTCACTCATTATGCTATCCAGTTTAAAATTACCCTTCTGTGTTATAAAACCCACCATAAAGGGAGACCAGCCTCTGCCACAGTTTTCCTCTCTCTCTTTCATTATTAGCAGGCATTTCTGCTGTCGGTGAGTCTTCCCTACAGCTCTGACAAGGATAACCTTGTGCCCCATTTGTTCTGACTCATTTCAAACATAAGCTGAAAACAGCAGATCTCTCCCCAGCTTCTGCCTCTTAATTTTTTTCTTATTATTTAGCTATAACCATATTACTTAACTCTAGACCAATTCATGGATGCAATTGCTATGAAACGTTCTGCATAAAGTACTGCAGTAGGTAAGCAATTTGTCATGTAGTACAACAGCTAACGAGCACTTCAGATCTGGTTGGTCCGAGTTGCTGAAAACAGACTGTTATCAAACCTCTCATTTTATGAAGATTGAACAACAGGATTGTTTACACCACCAGAGAAAATGCGAAGGAACCAAACTGTCTCATCGTCTTTCTCTTGTCTGTGCATGCAGATTCACGAGCGTATCGCACTGACTGACACACACAAATCATTGAACGATATAAAAACCTTCCATAACGAAGCCCTGAGATCTGTCGCTGGTGAAGGCTGTAGTGTTGCTCAGGGATTTGTTGACAACCTTTAAGGCAAGAGATGGATTCTCAGGAATGAAGGAGCTAACATTTATCAGCCTTAATTGAGCAAATTAATAGCTTTCTGAAGTCTCTTCTTTGCTTAGGATCCCATGAAATAACAACAAATGTGACAGTTTCACATACAGCCTCTGCTTGCTTCTTTCTTTTTCTTTTTGCTGTTGTCTTGTGTACAATGTGTAATGACAGTGAAACAAAAGGGCTTCCTCTACAAAATCAGCAGCAATTTTAGCTTTGAAACAGAGATATAAAAGGTGAAGACAGAGAGTCCATTTTCCCCTCTGGGGAAGGAAATTTGAAGGAAGATTAATTTGTATTTAGACACCAGTTTTGCCCCAGGTGTTGTCTCAGTCATGTGAGGAATCAGTAGGGAGCCAGCGATGGCATCTGGAAGCCCTGACTTCTACTCCCCCATCTTTAAGCAGGCACTTCATGGCCCTTTTCTTCCCACTTCTCCGCTATTTCTGGGCATGGGTGGCTATGCTGCTGTACTTGCTGCAGAAAGAAACAGTTGGCCAATTTTCCTTGAAACAGGGACTCTCCTCTGTGCTCGCTACCAGAAGAAGAAACTCTCAGAAAGAAGGTGTAATAGCTTCCACTGGAAGAACTAGAAGAGAGTGCTCGCTGCTCCAATTACCACAGGAAGAGAAAAGCTAGTTCAGGCCACAGTAATTACGGTAATTCTCTGTAATTTGGGCACCTCAATACTCTTGCTTTGTTTATGTTCTGAAGTGTAAATATGGAAGTAAAATGTCAGCATCGATATTGTTATAAAGGACATAGAAACCATCCAAATACAGCCAACATGAAGGTGCTGCTGCAGGCAGGATCAGGCCATTGCTCTTCAGAGCAAGGTAGTACATCGCAGTACTCATCAAAAAGTAAACAGAGGTGAGAAGGTGGGGCCTGAGTGCAGATCCAGAGGCACTAATCCCTCGTGGGGCACAGTATTCTGTCATACTCCCAGGCACAATACCTATCCTAAGAAATCAATTTAGCTCTTTGAGTCTGTCTCCTTAAAGATTTTCATTCAACTTCAAAATAATACTTGTTTATCTTTCCCACCCACCATCTAGGGTTCTTTTTTTTCCCTTTTTTTTTATTCCCCCTAAAGGACAGCAGTATGCCAGTTTCATCTCATTACACCATTTAGAGGTTGTAGGTTTTGCTTTTATTTTTCTAGTCTCTGAAATTTCCCAGGTCTTCCAGAACTATTAAAAATAACCCTAACTGGGTCAGTCTTCTAAGCACGTTCCTTTTTGCAGAACTTGCCCGCATTGTTTGTAAGGACTTCTTTCTGAGGGGAAAAAAACCCCACCAGGAAAAGAAGTCTCAATTTCTTTTTCTTCTCCCAGCTGAATCAAATATTTCTTACATGTCTGTCGCATGTCAGTGGGTTTGTGGTGCGTGCACAGTAAATATACTTACTTTCTAGTTGTATGAACAGAAGAAACATTCACAGTCAGGCCTTCAGGAACGTGCAATCCTTGTGCATGTTGGGCTTTCTTTGCAATTGAGTTCCAGTTCTTCTGGGGTTAGAGGATGGTTCATTCTCTAGTTTGTCTAGATGCTTTTTGATTTTTGTTTTGTTTTCTTCACCTCAGATTTATTATTTATGGGGGTATTTATTTATTGATTTTCTGGAGGAGAAAAAAACTATTGAAAATAGACTAGTTTAAAACATAAAGCCATGCTTGTGTACCCAAAGTTCATGCACTAGCAAGGGAAGGAGACCTGGCTGATACTTAGTCCATACAGCCAGCATTATTTATTCATTATTTAGGAACATAAATGCATCAGTTCCTACCTTCACACCCATCAGTTTGTTCCTTCCCACACCACTTCCCACTTTGGCTGTTCCAGAGCTTCACAACTCTTATGTTGACAGCCCTCTTCTCATTTCCAGGCTCTACATCTTTATGGCTAGTTTACAAGCATTTGTCCTTGTGGCGACTTTTTTTTCAGTTAGTTTAACTAGCTTGTCTCCCTCCCTGATGTTTACTCCCCCACTTTATTTATAGAAATTGGACATGCTCTTTCTCAGCCCCTGTTCTGGTAGTCTAAACCAGCCATGGGTAGTGTACACACACAGACAAAATGAAATATGTCATCTTCAAAACATCTTTCATGGGATCTGAACGTGGTTTTGGTGGAACAAAGGCAATAGTCAGAATCTCCCAATCCATAGACCAGCTTTAAGATGTCATAGTTCTGCTTTGTGACAGTGATATTGCTCCTTTCAGGCCTTCAGAAGCAGTAGCAACTTTAAGAGTTAATTGGAATATTTTCTCCTGACACCAGTGCAAACCGGTACAGTTCCTCTGTGGAAAATATCATTAATATCCAGCAAAACAAGCAAGCTACAGGGCTGGTTTCACAGGGTTAATCTCTAGAGCAGGATGTCATGCAGGAGCTGGCTTATGGAGAATTTAAGACTTGGCACAGGCAATAGAAGAATGCGATGGCACAGTTTATCCATTGTTGTCCTCCTCCGTTGTTCTGTCCTCCATTTTCACAGCACTGGCTCTTATGTTGGGGAATTGCTTTAGGAAAGCTGCACGGCTCATTACTAAATTACCTGGGCTAGGACTAGGTCATGTTGACCCTGCCTGACATCCTCATTTCATGCATTCTCCTTTGCTAAGGACTCATCTGCAGCAAAGTCACCCCTTCCAGAGGAGGGCTCATTCTCCTGTGGGTCTCAGATTGGTGCACCCATGCCTCAAAGACAAGTTGGTACTTATTTTCGTTTGTTCCAGCAGCCCCAAGGAAGGGGATATTCTGGACCGGTCTGACCTTCTGAACATGGCTAACGTTAGACTTCCACACCATCTGTAAGCTAGGGCCAAGCTGCAGGCCGTCGTTTTCTCTGAAACCTGAGAAGTTTTCTCTGTTCTCTCAGCTGCCCTGTCAGCTTGCTTTTGGCAAAGTTAGAGTGCATGAAGAAGAAAAAAGATCTGCCAATTATACCCTCACTGTCTGCTGCTCAGGGGGCAACACATCCCTTATGCGTTATGATTCAGAAACCTGCTTGCACATTTTTTTTTTTCTACCAGCTTCTTAATTCTCTGTATTGATCAGACACTTAAAGGGAAAATAAAAAGATCTGAATGAGGGTAATAGTCCAATGTAAAATGTGTTTGGGTGGTACTTCAGGGTAAAAGCTTCCTCCCACCAAAGCTCCAGAAAACTTACTAGTGGCCCCATTTTTGTTCTCATGAAGAAAAATCACTCCCTGATTTGATAGCAAGAATATTGGTGACTAAAAGGAGTCTTCAGTCCAAAATTAGATTTTATTTAGACATAGCTTTTTCTTGAACCAGATTCAAAAGAAAAATCCCATTTTATTTGGTTTAAGTTCATTGTTTGCTTTCGGCCTCCAGAAATAATATGCTGATTCCACAACGTTCTCATTATTGAAGGAAGGTGACATCCAGAAATCTGCTAGGAGCTCCTGAGTCAACATGATCGTTCTTCGGTATCAGAGCCTCCAAAAAAACTTTTTTGTCTCTTTTTCTGACCTGCTTTAAGGAGCATCCCCCAATGTGATCCACATCCCTACTCTCTACAGAGCAGACAAGTTCAAGTGATTCACCTTGAAGCTCATCAGTGTCTCTGCAGGAAGGGACTGCTTGCTTCTGGTCTGGGAGTGATCCCAGCAGTATGGGCAATGGGAGGACTGAAACAGCGGGATGAACCCGAATATGATGGTTGCTTCACTTACAGCTAGATGCTGACACTGCTGAAACAACACAACAGAGCCATATTTTGTCACACCTCTATTTGTCCTTTCCCTAGCAGATTTCCTACGTCAAGCTAGAAGCAGTCAGCTGGCATGAGAGCTGTATAAATGGCAGAGAAATTCCCCATCAGCTATTTTTGGGTAAAATCAATTCTCTCTGTATTCAAGAAGATCGGAGCTTGCTAAGCTCCCTACCTTTTAACTACAAATTGCTCTACATATTTTTCCCTTATCATCAATACAGCACAGGGAAGCAAATCCAGTTTGAAGCTGAGCTGGTATATTTTCAGGCCAGTTTAAAACCACCTGTTTTATTAATTTATTTTTACCTATGTGAGCAAAAGTCTGCCTCTCTTGAAAGCCTTGGAGGTCCTGCTTTGATGCCATGAAGAACAGTCCAGCCCAGAAATGTCCAAACCCAACCAACTGGCGAGGGTTTATGTCACCTACTGTACTCAGAGGGAGGGATGGATGCTGGCACTGCTGCCCGATGCTCTGTCGCTGGTAACCTAAAAACAGGCAGCCGTTAAGTAGGCTGCCATAAATTGAACACAGAGAGGCAGGGTCAGGAGCAACAGGTTTTGGGTCCAAACCTGAGGAATTTGAGAAGAATGAGAGCAAAACCTGACCCAAATATTCTTTGTAATTTCTTCCAACAGCAAGGCATCTCCTGGGGAACTGCTGTGGGAGAGTAAAACACCAGTAATTGCTGTTGCCAAGTCCATCAGACAGGCTTGTATGAACTGCTTGGCATTGTACAAGGCACAAAATAGTTTGCCTTCAATTTGCTATTGTAATTTTCATCAAAACTGGGCTTCTGACTCAACACACTGTACTTAACACAATTTATGACAATATTTCTCCCTCAATAGCTTTTTGTCGAGTGTGTGCAACCTCTTCTGCAGACTGCTGGTTTTCTTACTTAGCATCTATTTTATGGTTTGCATTTTCAATTCCTTTAAGTGCAGGCAGTTGAGGAACAAGTTTCTGAGAGAGGGAGAGAGAGAGATGGCTATTCAATCCCAATTCCCTCACGCAGTGTCCGTATTCTCTTTACAGGCCAGTACCATCTCCCCCAGAGGCTGCAGCAATTCGGGAGTAGACCAAACAATCCCAGTCCATGTAAATCCCTCAGCATTATAATGTTCTGTGAGATTCCTCCATATGTAAGATGGAGTGTCGATATTTATATGACAGAAACTTTTAGCTGAGATCACAGACCTCTCATATTAGGCATTACCCAAATCCATAGGGAAAATCTGTTCCTGCTTCAGAAAGCTTGTATTGTAAATAGCTGTATGATGTAAAGGATGGAGGCAAACAAAGGCAAGCACAGAAGATACATCTACATTGTCAAATAACTCCCACTTCTTGGTCCCCTGATCATCTGTGTTTCATAAATATTAATCCTCTGCCTTTTTTGTTTAGGTTTTTGGGTTTTGGGATTTTTTTATTGAGTGAAACAACTAGTCCACTCTTTTTGGAATGAACCACCTAATCCACTCCAAAATGAAAACCAGATGTCTGTGGGATGAGTCACCCCTCTCTGAATGAAAGCACACTGGGTTTAGGTCCTTGCACCATCTAGAGCCCTCCAACACTTCACTAGACCTGCACTGTCAGCCTCCAGTGTCAAGGCATATAATCCATCCTCATGCAATCATGCCGTAAAACCCCCCTCTGGTGGGTAGCATCAAAGTTATCATGTATTTCGGGTTGCTTTAATGTGGAAAAAAACCCCCAAAAATAAAAAAAGAAATAAAAACCCAACCAAGAAACAAACTTGACAATTATATCTTAGAGCTACAGAGGTACCTTGTTAAGTCCAAAGCCACACACTATAACTCACGGGCCTTGCTGATCCATTCCAGAGGAGCCAGTCCAGGACAGGGTAGATACGGCTACTATGTACCTTGTAGTTAAAAACTCAGAGTAGACACTTTCTAGAAGTGTAAATATAACCCTAATAAAGTCTTGTGGCAGAGAAGTTTATTGAGCTCCCAGTGTCCTCCTCCCAGCTCCAGCTTTCTTGCCACTTTCTGACTTGGGGAAAGGGGGATGAAGGGAAGATGTAAGTCTAATGTCTTGTCAAGGGGTGATCATAACATGAAAAGCCTGAACTACTCACAGGAAGCAGGATTAGCACTGTAGGAGGAAACCAGTCACCGTGATGACTTGTGATGATGTAACATACAGCAAGTCAAGTATGTCAAAGCACACCTGAAGTCAAAGCACACATCTGAAGGGCTCTAACTTGGGCAGAAGTAATTACATTCAGGGCTGAAAAACCGTATTTTGATTATGGCCTTAGCAGAGGTTCGGGTTCATATGTCAATGGATGACTGTTGTACAGGTGAATTCCAGAGGTCACACAGCAGTAACAAGCCTGACTCCTTTGACTGAAGAATCAGCCATGTCCTCAGCACGGTCCCTAGAATCAGAGCATGTTGATTAGCAGAGGTGACAGGAGCAGTGGGAGGGTGAAAACACAGGATTAAAAAGGAGTCTCTCACAAAGACTTGGTAATGCTTTTCCACATCACATAGTCACTCCCAGCCCCAAGGCTGTGTGTATTAAGGGTGAAGCATTGTCTTCTGCTCAGATGGTCTTCTACAAAGCCACTTAAATCCACCACAAAATCCTCTCTTGGGAAGCAGAAGTGGTGCATTGGTTTTTCCTAGCCCTCTGTACGCAGCAGCTTGCTGTAGATCTTGATCGAAGACACTTAAATCTTTAGGGGGTGTTCTGTGATGTGGCGATCTCTATTGTGTGAGGTCTTTCCTTCAGCTCTTGAAATACTGTAACAGGCTGCCCCAGCAAAAGATAAAAGCTGGATGTCCCAGGAAGACAGCTTTGTACTGGTAATTATAAAAGCCTGGTAGGAAATCTGGCAGATCCTGTGGCCAGAAGCCTTCAGGAAAATTGTGTGTCTCGTGATGCTATATTGTTAATTGTGAGAAAAGTCTGTTTCAGCTATTGATATGTGAAAAATACAGCCATGTCCATTAGACAGATGCTTCTCTTCCTTACCATTAGTTTAATTTCATTAATTTCATTTGGTGTTTCTTACAAGAATTCACACCTGTAAGGTATGTTCCGTCTCACCTACTTATACAAGATGCAGAGAGACAAGAGTGTTGTGCTGTGCTGTCTTAGCTTTCCCAGCTTCCCTTCCCTCTGGTCTTCCCCTCTCCACTCTCTCTTACTTGCCTGACTTTCCGTATCCCAATCACAATTCTACCGTGCTCTTGCTCAGAATGAAATAGCTTGTTTGTCTCTTCTCTCTTGCCTTGTTCGCAAGTCTTCCCAGGATTCTGATCATCTTCTTTGCCTATTTCTGCCTCCTCCTTCCCTTCTACCTACTGCTTTTTATTTCACTGCACTTCATTTCATTTTTGAGGCAATACAGTCAAACCTGAATGCAATATTCAAGGTGAGGGCATATCATTAAATAATATAATGGCATTGTGCTACTTTCAGCATTATTTTCAGTTCCGCGCTTTCTGTACAATACAATTCCTTTTCTTTTTGCAACTGCCATTGTGGATGTGGCAGATATATTTGTGGAAATGTCCACATTTGGATTCCAAATTGAAGAGTTTGAGAGTACTGGAGGCAGCTGTACTACGAGTTCAGAGCTGTAGTTCAAGCAGGCCAACTCTTCACTCATTTTCCATGGTAACATTGACAGAATGGCTGTCCAGCTGTAGAGAAATCTTAGGCTGAATTGTTTTGGTTTTCATTGTAACGGAGTTGGAGGTCTAGAGAAGGAAGATTCCTTATCTCTACAAAAATAATCGGGATCTGAATTCAGGTCACTTCCTGGCACAGAAAGATATCGAATAAAATGCTTTGCCTCACTGTGCTTTTATTCTCCATCAAGAAAACATTTCCTAACCTACCTTCTCATTCACAGGCATGGAAGCTCTTTTGAGCTTGGAGGAGGTATTCCTTGAATATTAACCAGCTTTCTTGAGATTCTATTTCTTTTGGGGCCTTATGCCACAATGATCTTCCCAGCAGATCTTTGGCCTCTTCGCTCTTCAATGCTGTGGGACTTCTGTCCTGCGTGGTGGGATGCTGTGGGACGTGTACAGTGCAGATGCGATGTGAGCATAGTGGAGGCATCTTGGGGGCCAGCAGTGTGAATGTGGACCGGACATCACCGAGGGGGCTTTCTTTAGGACTGGCCTCAGAAGCCACTACCCTGTAAGCAAAGATATGTTAATCTCTTCTCCTGGGTTAGGGAAGTAAGAGGCAGGAACTGGTTACACAGTTAAGTCCAGATTAATCTTAATGAATTTCTAATGCCTGTCAACAGGCAAAGGATGTTATTTGGTAAGATTAGCAAGAGCACATTGAGTTCTGTTGAGCTAGGCAGAAGGCAGCATGGTTGGGTCTGCTTCAAAGAAAGCCAAGGTTTCCAGGAAATTGTAATGTCGTGGTCCAGTGGAAGCAGAGATTAAAACCTGGACTTGCTGGGGCAGAAAGGTTGAGAATTACTGTATGCATAAGCCTTGCTTTCATTTTTGTCCTTTTTTTGTTTTGTAGAAATGAGATCCTACAGCACTGTATTCAGGTTGTCTTTATCAACATGCAAAGGCAAACTTCTGCCAACTGCACATCTGGCAGGGAGATCAAGTCTCCTCAGAAGAGTATTGGTTTATATTTACTCCTTGAAAGTAACGGAGGGAGACACTGTGGCACCATGTCAACATGGACATTTTCATTCAGCTCTTGAATTCATTTCCCTTGTCAAGCCGACTCTGTATTTTCCGTCTTGCTGCATCTCAAACCTGTTCCCACAGCAAGCAGTTTTCAAGTTCTAGCATCAGTTTTATCCCAGGTGGTATGTGCAGTTAAAGCCTAAGTGAAGTCAATCAATTCTGTCTTCACAGAGCTCTCCTGATTACCTCAAACAACTTGAGAAAAAAGATTATATAAAAAGATTTCCTTCATCCCTCCTATTCCTTACTACAAGTGTTAGGCTATTCAGCTTCCTGAAGACAGCTAGAGCAGTGAGTTTCTTGTTTTCTCATATTAGTAGATTTATGAATGCTGATATTATGAAAATAATCAGCAGTGCTCCTATGGGTCCGTAAATGGAGGGGGAGGTTTGAGTGGAACAACCTTCACATTTCCACATTCCACTGTAAATCAGTGGATTAAAAGAAAATTATTTTCCAGATCTACAAATGTAGGGATTGTTTTCAACCATGGAAAATGTCCCTGTGTAACTGGCAGCACCTCCTACAGCAAAGGAGCGCTTGCTAAGTCTGTAATATTTGCTGAGGAGAGTATGTGGCTTATTCATCTGATACTACAAACTCGGGCATTTTCTCCTGAGTGGCTCTCTCTTTGTACCCCACTATCCCAGTTACAGGTTTTTATCTTTCTCTGTGGGATAAGGCTGGGATTTAATTTCCGTCTTTCCATGAAGTGGATGGTCAGATTAAGTGGGGGAAAAATGCCTTCCAGCAGCAGCCTGAGTTACACACAATTGGAGGTAAAGTCAAGCACGTGTTTGCTTCAGAGCTCACCACCACCACCGCAGCAGTCCTTGGCATCTTATCCCTCCTCATCTGCTCCCATTATTCCAGTTCTTCCCTATTTCTGGTTCCTCCCTACCTTTGCACCTCCTTGTGTCCCAGCTGTGTAAAAGCAGAGGTTATCTGATGATGTATTTGCCAAGTTAACTCTGTTTTTAGACTAGTGTGAGCTATTTGGTACAAGTTAAGGATGTGAAAATACAGCAAATGGAGTGAATAAGGCAGAACAAAAGAGATGCAACATCACCCAGTCTATCCAGTT
>NW_010426127.1:78868-83770 GCF_000710305.1 Buceros rhinoceros silvestris | reverse complement strand
ATGGGTAATTGCCATCTTTAGCTGCCATCAGAACTCTCTGTTTAATATAGGAAATAGAATACTAGAAAGAAAGATGTTGTTAAGCCACAGGTTGCTTCACTCACTTATTTCTTGTCTTAATCGTCGTTTAGCTCTGAAAAACATGCAATTTTTCTATCTTCTTAGTAATCTTATTTTAATACTCAGATACCTCAGCCCAGACCCTTAATTTTTACAAGATCTAAAACTGCTTGCACATTTAAGCCCCTGAGTCCCTCAGCTGGTTTTAGTGCCACTCTGACAATGAAAAGGGCTAATTCAGATCTATTCTTACATTTATAGCATCATAAAGAATGTTCAGAGTAAAGACTTCATTTGCATACATCATAAAAATAAACAAAATAATTTGCATAAAATACTGTGCATGCAGCAGTGCTTTGACTGAAAGAGGAATCTTGGGAAATACGTAGGATGAGAAAGAGGGGGAGGGAGAAGAAGATGGCGTACCAAACGTAGGAAGGCTTTCAAGGGGTGGGATGCTCTGCTGCTTCTTATTGCTAAATCCTGCGATGTTTTGCAGTTTTGAGGCAGACACATGCTATAAAGATCCCTGGGAATCCCTTGAGAGGTGGTAGGTAATGTGTGGCAGCTTCAGGGATTCTCTGGGTTGAAAGTGGCGATCGGTGCTTTTCCCATTCAATTCTAGCGTTGTACTTCTCTGACCAGCGATTGCGAGAATTCCCCATGACTGGTTATGGATATTTAACACACATCATTTGTCAGTTGTGTCTGCATCCCAGATTCTTCCTGTGATTCAGTATTGCTGAAGTCAGTACCCTACATTGGGATTATGAGGTTTTATTGTGCAAGAGAAGAATCTAGGTTAGTGGCACACCTTTATGGCATGATGTGGTGCCCAATCTGCATTTTCTGGAATTTTACATCAATAACATGGAAAATAACCCTGACAGCCTACCCTGATGGTGTTCATCTCAGCCATGGTTGTGTCACTTTTTACTGCCGTATCTACTTTTTAAAAAAAAAAAAAAAAAAATTCCCTTAGATTTCAATTACTTCTGTTTGCAACTACTCTCTTCCTTGGTGCTTGACCTGAAACAAATCTGAAGCTGGTGTAGCACAAATTTAAAGTATGCTAACAAGAACCAGCTCCTTGCATCTTTTAAAAGTGATTGGCCACTTTCCTGCTTTAGGACTTTGAATATACCACTCCAGATCTTCCCAGTTTCCTGAGTCTTTCAGATGGGGTTTAGGTTTCTGTGACTCAGTTCCCTCCCCTGTAAAACGAGGAGCATCAAAGACTATGTTGCACTCAGACACAGCATAAAAGGTGCTGTGTAAATAGTTTGGAAATACTGGTCCTGAGGGCTAAGCGAAGCAGCCTGAAGAGTTATGTGACAGGTGGTGGCTGTCCTGTGGTCTCCTCATTCAGCTAATGAGTGTAAAGGAAAATTGCTATTGGGGCGGAAGAGTGGCAGGAAATGTTTGAGTCCTATGCTTGAGTAGTTACGTCTAACGCTGGGGTGATTAGCCGGTGCTGCGGGGAAAATCACTCAATACACATCAGGATTTCACAGCCCTCTCTGATCCTGCCCTCATGTAAAGATTAATGGATCCACGAATCGCTGGAGCACACAGGACTTACCCATGCACCCTGCTGAGAAGGCAGCCCATGAGCAGCAGATCTAGTACCAGTCTGTCCACCAGACCACTGCCTCTACAGCGAGAGTCTCCCTGAGGATTCGAGGGAAGGAAGGCTGCTGCCTGCGTCACCATTAGCTGAAAATTTTCATAGGTTTAGTACATAATAAAGGCTGTGATTGTGCCTTCATATTTCAGTAGTTACAGAAGGCTGTGTTAGAATCCCACAGAAAGCAATTTGCAGGGTTTGGAATTTCTGCTTTTCTTGGCCCAAATCTTCATGTAGAGACTTCTGCTTCCCACCCCTTGCCTTGCAATTGAAATGACGAGAAATGGGCCGTGCTATGTTAGCTACATACACACATACGCATGCAGGAACAGCTGCATTTTGACAGAGAAGTAAAACGCACATGGCTCAACATTCCGTTTTAACCTGTGGGTATAAAAGAACTCATCGTGTATTGTAGTGTGAGTGCAGCGTGACTCTGGCTGCAGCAGCTGGGACTGGCATCTTTTGAAAATGAGCAGCTGAGACAGAAGAGACAAGATGAGATGTTTTCACCTGCCTCTGCTCCCCATCACTGAACAGATCTGGGTGCCAGGTGCCCCTAAGAGCACAAGTCCAAGCTCTGGGTCTCAGACTCTTGCAAACTAAAGAGCATCTTGCCTGACCCGTTGTTTCTCCCTGCTCTCAGCACCTGAGACATTGATGCTGTTAAGAGGAATACATGAAGAAAATGTACAAAAAACAGATGGATGAATGGAGAGGGGACTGCAAGGGCAGTTGTGTTTTGAGAATGCTGCTGATTCTTAAGGCTTGTGAGAAAAATCATGCCATGCATAGCAAGTTCAGTTTGTTCTCTGGTACATACCACTCAATTTTGTGCCTGAAAATTGAAATATTGTGCACTTTTAGGATTTTTCTTGCCAGGTGTGGCATCTTTTCAGTTTTGAAGCAGAACCCTCTTTAGCTGATCGCCAGCAGTGCGATACAATGAACAAGACAGCCAGTTTGGGTGTGATGCTGGCAACACCAGCCAGTAATTTATACCATATTACACAGCAGGGCAGGAGCAGCTAATGAAGTGCTACCTAAGTAAATAGTCATTTGTGCGGCTCCAATTGAAGCTTTCCAGCAGAGCGTATAGCGCTAATGAATCTCATTACTACAAGTTGCCAAGCAGCACCAAATGTATGGGGAGACCTCACCAGCCAGCCCTCTGTGGCCACAAATCTTGCAGCTGTAGCTTAGTGTGGACATAGCTTGCACCACAAAGAGGGAGGATTCCTCGAGATCAGATCTGCGAAGTCAGTCTGCTCAGATGCAGCATCCCTCTCTCCTCCTCTGCTATCTGCCTGTCATCCTGAATATTTCCAGCCTTTCTTTCTCCCCAATCTTACGTTTACCGTCTGTTCTCACACTCTTCTTTCTCCAGGATTAGCTCTTCTTCGATTTATTTTTTTAATTCTCTCCCCCCTCTTCTCCGTCTCTGCTGAATCATACAGGAAAAACAAAAAATAAGAATATCCAGAACAATAGAGTTCGTCCCTTATTCAGTTCTCCTGGCTTCTTTGCTAGAGATAATGCAGGAACGATCAAGCCAAATAAGATCAGGCTGTGAGTTTTCTATCACTTTTTTTTCCTCTACTTCACCTTATTAATATTGCAGCTGTCGCACTCTATAATCTCATGCGTTAGCTTTACCCAGGCACGCAGCTCCATGTTGATTCGTTTATTTTAATCAAAGTTTCGCCTCCTGATATTTTTCCCTGTCTGGGCTGGAACAGAGAAAATGAAATTTCAACAGAAAGCACACACACAAATCGTTAATATTTGACCTCTGGAAAGAACTCATTTATTAAACATTTTTTCATCCCTTCAGGGTATTCAGAGACATAGTTTCTTTGTGTGTCACTTTGGCAGTAATACTAGAGCATTTCCCCATGGGCTTCTCTAAGTGATCTCAAGTGTACACTAATAGCCCTTTGCCTTTGGCTTTCATGAGTCGAACACACACTTAGTCACAGGATCCCCTTTGGGTGATGTGGGGGTTTTTTAGGTGTGGGGTATTTTTGTTGGGTTTGGTTTTTTTTCCTGGGTTTTTGCTGGGAGTTTTGTGGCTATAAGCTTACAAGAAGACGGTTTGTTAGTGTTTCAGTATGAGGTAGAGGAGCCTTCTGCTGCAGCTCTGGAGTTTTAACAGATGGAGAATATTAAACCTTCATATATATACATATATATATTTCAGAGTGTAAAAGGATTGATTGCCACAGAGCATGACACTAAAAGCTGAAACATGTTTCCCTCCTGTTGGTAAATGGCTTCAGAAAGATGTTGACATACTGAACGTCTACTCGTATCATTCTGGGTGGTGAACACCCTTATAGACAATTTAGAGATTGAAAGGCCTGAAAGTACATATTAAAGAAAATTAAAAATCCAATCAAAACAACATAATAAAACATGAACCAGGATTGCAATTGCTACACCAATCACTAAATCTTGAATGGGGTTGTTTCAGCAAGCTGTTTAATGGAAGAAACCCTCACTATTCCTGGGTGGAAAAGGGAATATTTCTGATGAAGGATGATGTGGGATCATGTTGCGGAGTGGTGTTGGTAGGCTCACATGGACAAATTCAAGGGTTTCTGTACCTATGGGAATTTTAAAATGTTAGAATTGGCCACAAGAATAGTTTCCACAGCTTAAACGTGGAGCATTAACTGTGCATCAGTCTCTGGTCTTCACAGAAGCGTGGGACACCTAGTCCCCAGGTGTCAGATGGTGCCAGAAGCACATTTTGCATTGGAGAGGAGAAAGATCCGAGCCTGTGGGGGAGGGCTGGCTAGTTTTGTCATGCTGGTATGGTTTTATATCCTTATCTCTGTTCCTCTCAAACGCTATGTGCTTTCACTGTACGAAGTGTCTGGACAACTCGTGGTTAGGATCAGACCCCAAAGGAAAAATGACAGTGCAAGCAGCCACCTTCCTACCTTGCCCTACTTCCCAGTTACAGCCCCAACCTCAATCCAGTTCTCCTGCAAGACCAGCGCTTTGCCTGTACTGCCTTGGTTACAAGGCACTTGCTGGGGATTGTAGTCAGCGTGTTCTCCATCTCAGATCTCCGCAGCCACGCACATGCCACGTCTCTAAGGACTGCAGGAGGAGATCTGTGGACAGGATGGAGCCCATGAAGCAGCGATTAGCAAAGATTTCTAAGTTTTCTTGGTTAAGCTCTCATTGTATCTCACCAGCCCACTCTT
>NW_010426127.1:34483-78788 GCF_000710305.1 Buceros rhinoceros silvestris | reverse complement strand
TCTTTCCCTCCACCCCATCCCTCTACAGCCAGTTCTTTCTCAAGATCTATTAATATCCTGTGATTTATCTACAGATAAAGTACGATACTTTCTGATTCCCACCGGGCATATGGAACAGATGTCCCTTTTCAAGGGATTTATCAGCAATTACAAATAATGCAGTGTAAATAAGTTTTCCAAGACCTTCAATTAAGCTCATTAGCTTGAAGCTAATGAGACGTGGGATCAAACGTAAATTCACCAGCCTGTAAATTGGGGGACAAAGAGTCTTGCTTAGGTCCACAGCTTTAACAACTGAATATGAAAAAAGTACAACAAGGCACTCTAGATATTTGACACAAAGCTCCTGAGGATTTTACTAGGAGCTTTGCATGATCTAGGATCGTGACTCAAGCTCTCATACTTTTACCCCAGACATTATTCAACTTAGTCTTGTTTGTTCCTTTAAAGGGGCTGCTGTTTTAGACCCACATGGGACTAAATTCTTCAAGGAACACTCTCATCAAGGGGAATCACAGGGCAACACAAACGTTAAAGTTCTGCTTCTGGGGAGCGAGGATATTTTTAGCGGTGGGCTGCCCAGGTATTTTTAGTTTCACATGCATTGGGTGCTTTAGATAAGAGTATATCTGGGGACTGCAAGTCCTGTGTTTCCTTCGAGCCCTCCTGGTTAGACTTGTTGGGGGAAAAAAAAACCAAAACAACAACAAATCCCAAATAACAAAAGAGAAGACTGAAGCCATGGCTATTTTAGCAGCTCCACTTCATCAGGACCTCTTCTGCAAGCTGATCTTTGCAATGACATTTCTTACTTTGTCTCCCCATAGGAAAACCTAAAAATCCTGTCAAATGTTTATACCCACATGCACACACAGACATGGATTTTCTGCCAGAGATTCTTTTGCCTTAAAGATTAGAAATAGCTCAACAGAGCAACTTCTTCTGTGACTGGCTCTAAGAACAAGGGAAAAGAAGAGGCTGTTTGGGTAGAGAAATACTTTGTTAGCCTTCTCAATTTCTCATCTTCAAGGAGGACTTGTCTATTGGACTACTCCAAATGTATCTCAGGGTTACTTGAAATAACAGATGTGTATTTAATATGCAGATTTTCTGTTGTAGTATCTTGGCTAAAGCTACAGAGGAGATGAGACAGGATTAAATACATACCAGAGAGATAAAAAAGGTATGTCTAGTGCCGGAACATAAAGCAGCCTTTGAAGTCTGTGGGAGGTATGACTGTTCCCTTCAGCTCAGAATTTGTATCAAATGATTTAATCCTTTTTAGGGCTGTGTATTGACAGCCTTTTTTAATAGTGCAGCTTCAAGCAAATAAGTGAATGATCAGTCTGTAGCAGAACTGCAGAACTACTGTGTTATACTTCTGCTCTCTGTGTCATGATCAATAATAGATCAACAACTCCACTGCTCAGTGCCAAGTGAAAGTACCTTTTGCCAAAAAGACGATCTGTCTAACTCAGGAAGAATTTTTTTTTTTTTTCCCCCTTGTTACAGATTTAGAATAGATAGATAGGTAGATTCTGGTTTGGTAGAATTAAGTCTCTCCATACACCTATAACAGATACAAAAGTGAACAAAGGGGTGTTAATTCAGGAGGATGTTCTGTGGCCACATCCAAGTGTGAAAGGCATCCTGGAAAATTCCAAAATGTGTTTTTAAATATCATCATCCAGTGCAAGGTGCCCAAATTGACTTTAGAAGTACATTGTTGTTATTAGGAGTTGCTATAATAAGCAGAATCAACCAGCAACTATTTCCTAATGGGGTTTTATAATTGCTTGTTAGATATTTCCGGTTTTTGGCTCAGAGCCTTTTATTCTTGTTGCTAACAGAAAAAGTGTAATAACCAGTAGCTGCAGCCTACTGTGGAGGACACCATCCAAGTTAGGAGAATATGTAATGAGCAGTTTTGATTCACATTCTCTTACTCTTTAGAAAATAATTCTAGTCTTTAAAAGGCTCCATGCACCACTTAACTCAGTAATTGGCAAGAGGGGATGGAAATACAACATTCTGCAAGCAAAGTTGCACATTTCAAATTCCTCTGTGAGGAGAGCAGGCACTCTTTGTCACATGTTCATAACTTCTTTCCAGTACTCAATAGCCATTTGATGTCAGGCAGTCGGCAGAATCTTGCTCTGCCTTGCATGGAAGGATGCTTTTGTGGTCTCCAAGTATGTTACAGTTATTTTGGTTTCTTCCACACCACATTTTAAGAGTTAACAGTTTCATGATTGCAGGACAGGTTAATACAGATGCTTTTCTGGTCCACCGGCAAAAGATTTGCACATGAAGGTGCCCACAAGCTAGAAGGGTCACAAAAATGTCTATTGTCAGGACAGCTCCTACCTCCATATGGTGCACCAGTTTTCAGAAAAATTGTTGTGAATAGTGTATATCTCACCTAAATTGAGATGTTTTCATTGATGGTGTCCGCACTGGGTGCCCATAGGTGTCCAGGTTCCTGTTCAAGCAACTGACATTTAAGATGGAGGTCAACTAATCAAATATAAGCATCTGTGGTAGGGCGAGGAGGTTCATGCCTTAAACTCTACGCTACACTAGCTCATCATTGAGTAGT
This sequence comes from Buceros rhinoceros silvestris, assembly GCF_000710305.1. Taxonomy (NCBI): domain Eukaryota; kingdom Metazoa; phylum Chordata; class Aves; order Bucerotiformes; family Bucerotidae; genus Buceros; species Buceros rhinoceros. The sequence goes on along the minus strand of NW_010426127.1, from coordinate 76,189 downwards.
AAGTATGCTCATGGAAGGAAGGAAGGAAGGAAGGAAGGAAGGAAGGAAGGAAGAAAGAAAGAAAGAGAAAGAAAGGAAGGAAGGAAGAAAGGAAGGAAGGAAGAAAGAAAGGAAGGAGAGAGAGAAAGAAGGAAAGAAGGAAAGAGAGAAAGAGAGAAAGAAAGAGAGAAAGAAAGAAAGGAGAAAGACAACATGCAGTGTAGCTTTAGCTGTTGTCACAGCTGTGACGAAAGACTGGGACAGTCAGCAAGACTGGGACAGGCTGGAGACTTGGGTAGAGAGGATCCAAATAAAGTTCAACAAGGGCAAGTGTAGGGTCCTGCACCTGGGGAGGAATAACCCCATGCACCAGTATAGGTCAGAGGTGACCTCCCGGAAAGCAGCTCTGGGGAGAAGGACTGGGACTGCTGCTAGACAACAGCTTTACCATGAGCTAGCAGTGTGCTCTTGTGGCCAAGAAGGGGTGTGTTAAGAAGAGCATGACCAGCCGGTCAAGGGAGGTACTCCTCCCTCTCTACTCTGCACTAGTGAGGCCACATGTGGAGTCCTGTGTCCAGTTCTGGGCTCCCCAGTTCAAGAGAGAGAAGGAACTACTGGGGAGAGCCCAGCAGAGACCAGAAAGGTGCTGAGGGGACTGGAGCATCTGTGATGAGGAAAGGCTGAGGGACCTGTTTAGCCTGGAGAAGAGAAGGCTGAGGCGGGGGGGTGGGGTGGGGGTGCGGATCTGATTAATACTTATCAATATCTAAAGGGCAGGTGCCAGGAGGATGGGGCCAGGCTCTTCTCAGTGGTGCCCAGCAAGGGGGCAAGGGGCAACGGGTATAAACTGGAACATGGGAATTTCCATTTAAACGTGATGAGAAACTTCTTTACTCGGAGGGTGACAGAATCCTGGAAGAGGCTGCCCAGAGAAGTTGTAGAGTTTCTTTCTCTGGAGAGATTCCAAACCTGCCTTGTCATGATCCTGTGCAACCTACTGTAGGTGAACTTGCTCTTGGAGGGGGGTTGGACTAGCTGACCTCCAGATGTCCCTTCCAACCCCCAACATTCTGCGATGCTGTGATTCTGTAACTTTTTATCCCAGACATTTGACAGTCTTTATCCAGACAGAGGATGTCATGCCAAAACGCAAAGCACAGCACATCCTCTTTTGTGAGCCTTCTGACTGCTTTCTGCTTCTTCGGGGAGGCCGAACTTTGAAGGAAATCATCTGACCTTAAATGCGTGGTTGTGGTCTGCTAATCTCAGCCCTGTTTGGTGGTTTGTTTTTTTGTTTGTTTTTGTCGAGTAAAACTCACAGGTATTGAACACAAAGCCCCTGCAGAACTGACGGGTTCTCTTGATTTACTTAAGCTTCGGTAGTCATCCAGGAGTTCATGCTCCAGCAAGAGTATTTTGTAAGGTACAAGACCTTGTTTTCTTGTTCACTGAATACATGGAGACCCTTTTGCTGATGTTATCTGCACTGTATCTTCAAGGAAGACAGCGAGTTTGTAAGTGAAGAGGTTTGTGAAATTCATGTCCGGAAGTCAGGGAAGCAAACAAGCAGAGAGATAAAACATTCCAGACAGGACTAAGTTTACTACCGCAAAATGGAGAGCAAAAAGAATTCAGAGGGAATGAATGCACTGGGGGATTTGCAACTAGAATTAAATCAGTTAATTTCTCCAATACTTGCATATTCTTTATGGGGATTTCAATTATGATGAGATTTTTAATTTCATAAGTGGTTAATACAAGATTAGATTAGAACAGACAGATTTATCCTTACAAATATCTTGGTTTATCTCATCTCTGCCAACCACAGTGTCAAATCTTGGAATGCTTAAATTCTCTTCTTCCTGGAGGAAAGAGAAACTTTCTGTTCCTCCAGATAAACATGTAATATTTTTTTGGAGGTACGCTTGGATATTTGGGCGACAATTTTGGCACTGGAAATTAATTTTCAGTTGCTGAAAGATGCCACCTCTTGGGAAAAAATCCTTCTTTACCTCTGTCTGGGTGTTTTCTGTGCAAATTGAAGATACAACTTCTCTGATTCATCAGGTTTGTTCTATAATTAAGATGACACAATTTTTAGAAAAATTCAGATTAGACTTAGTACTTAGTTAACATACAAAGCTAAAATTAAACAAAACCTAAGTGTTTTTTTCTCTTTTTATTTATTTATTTTTTGGGGAAGCAGAGTAACATTAATAACGGAATTTTAACTGTTTTTTGGTTTAGTCTAATCAGGCCTTAAGCATCTTAAAGTAAACTATGATCTGATCTAAGACAAAACACAGTCCTGCACTTACACTGGGGGAATTTTTAGCCAACCAACCTTCAGCCTAGCTCCTTTGAGGAACGGTGGTCCGCTGACTGATTGCCTCCTGGCCGAAATCTGTGGCTAAGCTTTCCAGGAAAGCTCCATTAGTGTCAACTCCCCAGGTTGTGTCATCTAGATGTGAGGATTTGCCTTCGTCAGGAAATGCCCACTCCCTTGATGTCTTGAGACTGGATTTAGGCTGGGAAAGAGGAACATAAAGGCAGTATTATAAACTGAAAGCAAGAAAGATGTGAAATACTGGCTGGGTGATGCCAAAACTTTGTCTTTAGGTAGAATATGTTTTCCTGAGTTTTGTCTGAGATTCAGGAGCCACAGTTTTTCATACAGGAAGGCTTATGTAACTCTAGTAATCCTTCTACAGAAACATCTGCATCCTACAACGTGCTGCTCTGCAGAGTTACTAGAGAACGTTTGGGTAAGAGAAGCAGCACAGCACTTCCTCTGGTGCAGGATTGCTCACTCCCCTTTGTTTCCCTGCATCACACTGCTCTTCTCTAATGAAACATGCCAGTGACTCAGGAATGCAAACATCATTCAGGGTCAATGGGGTCAGTAAGGGTCAGAAAGGTTTGTTTGAATCAAAGGAGAAAATTAGAGGCAGAGAAAGAGGAGCATCCATAAGATACCACTACCAATCTCAGCCTCAGTACTGGAGGCAGAGGGAAAACCTCTTTCCGTTTCTGCCATTGCCCTCTTGCCCAAGGCCCATGCTGATGTAGATTCACATCTTTATAGTTCAGTTCATGGCACAACTTCATTATTTAGTTCCTACTTGATTAATGCTCTCCCTGATACTTTTCTTGTGCTGAAAGCAAACAATTTAGCCCAGGCTGTTATAATTAAGGAAAATAATTTGCAATGTAATTATTTTTTAAGGATGTTTGTCCTTTTCTGAGATAAAGATCAGGGGTCGTTTTGCTAGAATTTTTTCTCCTCCCAAGTCAGCCTAGTCTATTTTGGTTTTTAGTTGTTGGTTTTTTTAAAAGAGGGCTTATGATGTTAATTTCCCATCACAGCCATTTGCAGAATTACTCCACTTTCCCTGCACTTCAGTGTCTTAAAAACTGGCCAAATTCTTTACTGATCCGTATATTTAAGCTAACTGCATAAAAAAGGAGAAAGAATAAATGTAATAACTATTGAGTGCAGTATTTTCAGTCTTTAATCTAGCATTGATTTAAGCCTCACAATGAAAATACAAGTGAAGAAACACAAGTGAATTTGCTTACATAAAACTCACTTCATATTAGAAGTGATAAGCAAGGTCCGAGACAAACAATGTATGTACTTATGTAATTCCTCTTCTTTGATTGTTTCTTGCCTGGGTAGGCAGGACTTGTAAGCAACTTGTAAGCAACTGCCAGAGCCTGAGCAGCCTGGCAGTGAGAGATGGCAGAAAACAGGTGGGCATGTTATGAGAGGTAGGTCCACATGTCCCATCTCGGGTCTGGCACCATGCAGAGTGTGGCAAAGGGATCCCCAGGGCTTGGCTTATTCTCCAACATGGTGTTAACGATTTCCACCAGTACTGGGAAAGGAAGCGATGGTCCCATACACCAAGCTGACCTTTCCCACTCTGCCGATTTCAGCTATTTCATCATAATAACTTGAGCAACTATCCTTTAGTAAAGGACTGACAGTATTTGTAGACTGTCTGCTATTCCAGACCCCTTTTTCCTGGCCTGTAAGTACTACCATAAGCTTGATTAACAATATTTATTGTAAGTGCACATTATATTAAGTGTTTTATGATGCCTTGACAGATCCATGGTCTTTAAAACAACTAAAATTCCACCTAAGCCAAAACAACATGAGAATTATTACACTGTAACACCACCAAAAAAAAAAAAGATTTTTTATTTTTCAATAACACTTTATTTTCTGCAGATGGAGTCACAAGGGATCTTTTTATTTGGCTACAACTGCTTTCACTATAATTTTCCACTCATCTATCTTCCCAGAAATCACATTCGGATTGTACATGCAAGGCTTGCACCCCTTGCTAGTGATATACAGGCACTTCCGGGATGGAAACCAGTAGCTTTTAAATCACATACGATTCCATATTGGAATTACCCACTAGAAACCATATGTAACAGTCACATGGCAGTACGTTTTCTGTCTTTTTCTATGTAATCTATTTTTAGAGACCAACATTCAATTGCTAAGTCAGCTAAAAACTATTTATTTTTATTATAACATTCAAGAGTTTGTAGATAAGGAAATTAAGCTGATAGGAAGCATGTGAAAATCAATAAGCTCTTTGATACATTATCACATGGAAAGTGAATGCTTAATTTGAAAAAGTTTGAGATTTCAGAGGACACTTAGAAGTGGGTAAGACACTGATGTAAGGGGAGATGTCAAGATCTGATCAGTAGCTGCTGGATTTGAACTGGCAGGACAAACGGGGCTAATCTCATTTAGCATTTTCAGAATACATTTTGTTACTGTGGTGCACAGTCAGGAGGTGTCAGAAGTTCGGAGGAAAAAGAAGATCTCACTGAGGAAGAACAGTTTTATCCATGTTAGTGAAACAGCAGATACATTTTCTAATGGGAAGCACCAGGTTATTCACTTAGGGAAAATGATTTCCGCTGTAAAACAATATCACATCAGCTGCAAATGAGAAAGAAAAAAGCTTGTGCATTCCAGGGTGAGAATGAATTATCAATGCACAGGATCTTGAAAAGGTACACGTGGCCATAGGATGTGGTAGGCAAGATATTTCTAGTGCTAAGGATGGATAGTGCTGAGACTTTATTTATTGTACGTTATTCTCAGCAACAAAAGTGAGTTCAGGTACTAGCAGAGCTTAACAGAGCTGATGTGATGGGGAGAAGGGAGATGTTACCTGAAGGAAGACAGTCTGCAGCTTAGCACTGAAATGTGCTTGCTGGCTCCTTACCGGCTAGCTCAGCTAACGGACATACTGACAGGGCACGGATAAAGTTCCAGCATGGAAATTCACCTGTTTGCTTTCCAGAGTAAAAGTGCCAAAACCAGAGCTCCTGTGCCTGGCACTTCAGCAGAGTCACTGATGGATATTTATGGCATGGTAGCATAGGAAAATAAAGGCTAAGAGGAACTGTTTATCCCAAAGATCAATAATAATGTAAGATCAAACAGTAATAACACACTTGTGAATAAATTCATGCTAAACTTAATTTGGGACAGTCCAGGGGAGACCATCTGACTAGGCAAGCTGGGATTAGGATGTCGATGCTGGCAATAGCAGGGGACAGGATACCAGCACAGATGTCCCTTTCAATGTGTGCTCCTAAATACACTGTAGTAACAAACACATTTCAAGAAAAGTGTCTCGGTCTAGTTTTAGTGGTACATGGGACCTGCTGTGGAATTATTTCTTATCACTTTCATTCCTTTGTGCATTATAATTAACAATGTCTCATGTTAAGTACAGTAAAATAACTAAGGATTATGATTCTATGCAAAGTTCTCTTCAAGAAGTGATTGTACACAAAAAATCAGGAAGGAACCTTCTTCCTAATGTTATAATTTGAACTGTTCATGTCTACTGAGAATTGTGAATCTGTTCTGCCACCAGCTCTTCTCAAACCAGCCTAGAGAAAACATGGCTCATACATGGCTTTGGATTATGTTTGGTTTGTTTCTTTGTGTGATACAAACCAGTACGTTTAGTAAATGAATCTGACACTTTTTCTTCTTTGCATAATTTGTTACTTTTAAAATTCATCTTATTTTCAAGACTGTCATATCTGAGTGGGTTTTGTTTAGGAGAGTTATCTCTGTGTGTTTTCCCACCTCCTTTTATTTGTTGGGATTTCAGTGGGTCTTACCTGTACATTAGATTTCACAGGTGATACTTAGAAGACGGCCATTTATTTTATTTAATGATGCAGTTACAAAGGTATCTTGTTTATTACATTAGTGTCCACATCCACTTCAGACTTATCTTCAGGAGAATTAGTATCATTTGTCTCATTTGGGACCTGTAACTTTACGCCTCAATTATTCAGTACAATATTACATAAGTATCATTGCCAGGATCTCTATTAGATGGGGACACCAGGTGACTTAGGGATATTTAATACCCTGGCATTTTCAACTGCAGAGCACTTGGTCCTGTTATTAATCAAGGCTCCAGAGCCTTATTCGTCTCCTGATTAAAGATTTCAGCAGAAGGGAATCATGCAAGCTTTAAGTACAGTATTTTTAATTAGGGACAAATGCAGGTTATCACTATGCATTCGTTCTTTAGTCGGTGTAATTAAAGAGCTGATCGGTTACAAGCCGCTTGGAAAAATACTCTTCTTTAAATCTTAGCAGCCTGCTCTTAAAAAAACAGACCAAAAGAAATGGGGCATAAAATCTATCCCTCAGAAATCTGAATGGGAAATGTCCTGTGGTCGTTGTTGCCCCATGAAGGCTGAACATCTTTAAGGAAGGCAGATTTAGTCACACTACATAGTGTGCAAAGGCACAGAGTCTTCATGCAAGCTACAAGTATGAGGAGAGTCACTTCACAAGAAAGAGTTTGTGAGTTACCCAAAAAAAGCTGTGGGGTTTGTTGTAGATAACTTTAACCATCTAAATATGATACATGTAATTTAAACTAGGTTATCCAGGCTCCTAGTGGGAAGGGAAAGACTCCTTCAATTAGGGATTCATAAAGAAAGGTCTATATATCCAAAAAAGTTAAGTGACAATGCTTTGGAGACTCAGCAAAGAAAATTGTTCCATCTTTAATCAAAGCCCCTCTGGCTTACATATATTAACAATTTCTGAAGTAGCTACTGCAGCTTTCTTTGGGCTGATGCTTTCCCTCCTCTCACCACTGGCTTCTTCCACTGGGAAAAAGAAAACCAAAACCAAACCAAACCAAACCCCAAAACACAAACCACTTTTGAAAGATGAACTGTGTTAGTTTTATAAAGTTTCCATGGTGGCATGAATATCACCATGGAGCACAACTGTGAACAAATGGTGCATGATACAGAACCAAGATGAAAATTTTCTCCAAAGTGTTATGGATTTTAGTTGAGACAATCTGTTTAAATATTACAAGTCCATTATTACAGGAAGCATATGCACCAAAACCAAAATAACGTTATTTTGCTAATTTGCCTATTGTTCCTCACTGCAGATTCATTTTCTGTAATCTAACTGGACCTCATTGGTATGACCTTGAGTTTTAGGCATCATCGCAGGGGTTTTGAGTCCTACCCAATGCATAGCTCAAGGGTTCTCCATTTCTAGAGGGAATACTAGTTTAATATAGTCTTGCAGTCAGGTTGGAGCAGCTAAGAAGTCTGCCACACCTCAGCTTCCAATTAACACTTCTCAGATGAGATGCTATAAATGAACATGTTAGCATTCCCAGTTCATTCCAGCATGAAGAGTAACAGGGACAGCATCTTAGCTGAGGAGGCATCAAGTTGGCTCCAAGGAGCAATAAACTCGCTGTTATCTATGAAAATAATGTGTTTAAACCACAAATATAACAGTTCCTTAATGGCTGCTCACAGGCTAGCTGAGATGCCTGAAGGCACCAGTTGACCGAGAGCTGATGGGGAATACCGGACTAGCTCTATTGGATCTGCTCTGGATGTAAACCCACGCCATCTAAAACGCTGTAACTAAACCGGGGAAAGCTTGCCTGGGAATCAGCCACTGCTGCTATGATTGATTTGCAGTGAGTCATTGGAGGTAAAATGAGTACATACATGAGCTGTGAAGAAAGTTAGATGGTAACTTCCAGAAAAGCTCGGGCTGTGGTTCTGAACTTTGGTCTTTGAACTGTTAATAACCAATCTTAAAAGCTGCGTCAGAGCGATGCAGTGTACTGCTTGTCTGAAGACATTTGTCTAGTTAAAATTTGTTCAAAAATTGGCTGGATTAACTTTGTCACGAGAAACTGTGTGTCAGCCGAGGGTTGTCCAGCCCTGTTATTTTAAGTTGCTGTCAAAGCAGATACCACGTGAAAGACAGCATGAACTCTTTTTCTTTGAATAATTCAACGGAAACATGATGGCACATTTGAACCTGATCACTGGCCAGCGATCCAGCAGTTCAGATCTTGAGGACTGCAGGAACATAGCCTGGTCTTTCTTTCCTAGTCAATGGCAAAAGGGGGCTGTACTGGAAGGCTAAAGAGCTGCTGCAGATATGGGTGGAAGAGAGAGCAGTCACAGGCACAAACTGATTTCTTTATACTGAACACTCACATGCCGCTGGCAGTTGCTGAGCCTCAGATCCTAAATTTCTTTGGGAGAATTGTCCCAACATGTGCGGAAAATAATAATATAATTTATTACATTTTTATTTCTATCAATTTAAAAAGGTAAAGAACTGAAATGAATTAAATACTTCTAACAAAATCCAACAGCACATTAAGGTAGACGTAAAAACATTATTTACCTCACTAGGAAAAGTGCTTTCAAAGACAATAATTCCTTTTCAATTAACTAAAATGACTTTAGGGAATTAGGATGACAGCTGCAGGACATAAAACAAGGGTGAGAATGTACTAAGACAGTACAGTAGTAGATCAGGAACTATGTATGTTTTTGAAGACTTCATTTAATTTTAGTGTTGCTGGAGCCCAATAACAGGGACAGCCATGTAATGGTACATCCCTAACTCCACTTTCCCACTGTTACAGGCTTCCTAGCTCAGTCACTTTCTTAACCAAAGGTGTTATCCATGTGCTTAATACTCTTTGAAGGAAATAAATATATATACACATATATATATGTTTTTCTTCCATGATTTTTCTACTCACATTTTGTGTCCATGGAGATATTTAGCATCCACTCTCTTCTGTGGCAATAATTTCCAGAGTCTGGATTCTTATAACAGTAAAAAAAACCCCCTTCCTTGGGTTTCAGGTGATACTTTCATGTGATGGTCTGTCCTTCTTGTATCAATAATCTGGGCAGGGAAGAAAACATCAAGAAAACAAATAAAGAAAACCCCAACAACACCATTCCCTCTAGCTTATCTAAAAAGAACATGGAAGGGACCTGATCCCCACACTGTTTTGGAGGTATAAACACTACTGGGGTAAATCAGCCTGCACCCCTCGTTGTGAAGCGGAGGCACCAGAGGAAGAACAAAGGGCTGCATATGATGGAGTATCTGTCTGTGGACCATTGATGGTTCCCTTAAGACGTAGTTTCCTACTGCTCAAAGGTCTGTGTCTGAATTGTGCACCGCGTACTCATTGGGTAACACGGCCCAGCCGATTGTCCCAGTATTCTTGCCTAAATGGGAGCTAGACCCTAGGTACTGCTAGTATGTGCTCATGACATAAAGGCAGGAGATAATAGCAATGCAGAAGGGGGAGAAGAAAGAAATAAGTGATGCTGAGGATAACAAAACGATGAAATGTAATATTCACTGTCATGCATTTGGGGATGAATATTAAAGAAAATGATCCTACTATCGTATAATTTAGACCGTATTATCAGAGACAGCGAGAGGGATATGAGCCAAGGATTAGGATGCTGGAGAGCTGAGTTCCAATCTTGTCTCTGCAAATGGCTTGATGTATGCCCTTAGGTAAATTCTCTACCTTCTCTCTTACAGCTTCTCTTTCTACATTAATAGGATAATAATATTTAGATGAGCTTTGCAAGGACTAATTAGTTAATGATTATGAAGTGCTTGAATATGTAAAGTGCAATGCAAGTGCTAAGGATTATTATCATCTTTGAAATAATGAAGAATGTTTATTAGCTAGTTATTGTGATTATTTCTTTTAAAGCTCTTTACTGCTATGTGTGTAAGGGGCTGTCATCCATAATGTGGGTTTTACAAAGGGATTTAGGAGGGAAGAAGCTGAGGAATGGCTAGGAAGCACAGATACAGCTTCAACAAAGTTTTAACACTGTCAGTATGTCAGTTCACGCCTTAACACGGCAGCTGGTAGTCCAGACTGGAGAACAGCGAGCAGCAGCATTTGTAGGCTCTGGTTGGTGTTTTTTCACTTCTGCTCTGTGACCTTACATTGGGTACAACTGCTGTTTAACTCTGCAGCGCTCTACTTACTGCTCCTCTGCAGCCAGTAAGTGGCTCCTCTGGGCCACTCTAATTAAAGGACAGAGGGATGAAAAAGATAGACATGTTGTCGGGTCTAGACTATGAAGGCCGTGTCTGTCTTAGAGCTGGGCAGGGAAGCACATCAGGAGGTTCTACTGAGAGAATCACAGAATATTTGTGGCTGCGGCATCTCTGGAGATTGCATGGTCCAACCCTCTGCTCAAAGCAGGTTCAGCTACAGCAGGCTGCTCAGGTTAATGTTTAGCTGGGGTTTGAATATGTCCAAAGATGGAGACACCACAATCTCTTTGGGCAACCTATTCTCCTGTTTGAGTACCTTTGTGAAACAACCACAACAGCAGCAGCAACAACTTTATATTGTGTTTAAATTGATTTTCTTGTATTTGAATTTGTGCCCATTGCTTCTTGTTCTGTCACTGGGCCCCTCTGAGGAAAGCCTGGGTCCATCTTCTTTAGTTACTCCATTCAAGTATTTATACAAATGGGTAAGATACTCCTGAGCCTTCCCTTTCCCAGGCTGAACAATTCCAGTTCTCTCAGCCTCTCTTTTTATGAGACAGCCCACTCCCATAATGATCTTAGTAGCCCTATGCTGGAGGTGTTCCAGTAAGTCCATGCCCATCATGTACTGGGGAGCCCAGCACTGCAAACACCACTCCAGATGTGTCTCACCAGGACAGAGTATAGGGGAAAGATCACTTTCCTTTGACCTACTGGCAATGCTTATGTGTTTAATGCAGCCCAGGACATTGTTGCTCTTAGCTGCAAATGATCTTTGCTGGCTCATGTGCAACTAGGTTTCCACCAAAACTCTCGGGTCCTTCACTTCAAAGCTGCTTTTTAGTCAGTCAGCCCTCAGCCCATACTGGTGTATGGGGATCTTCCTCCCTAGATGCAGGACTATAGACCAGGAGCATATCAATCCTGAGCTGTAAAGAAAAGGGTGTCTTCATTTTCAAGACAGTTTAGCTTTTAATTTGGATTTGGTAGGTAAAATGCAGAGTGATGATTGGTTACCAGGGGAATGACCCAAGATCATACAGTAATTCAGGCTGGAAGGGACCTGAACAGGTCTGTAGCCCAACCTCCTGCTCAAAGTCTGCTGCTTCTACTTCTTGAGTGTTGCTTTTCACACTGGATCCCTGTCATGCATTTTCTGCATAGCCAAGCTTCTCTGTTGATATGTCTAACTGTTTTGTTGAGTACTGGGATGCACCATTCCCCCCATTCTTGTGCTTGGAGGATGCTGTCCTTAAAATTCTGCTAGCTATTCTGAACTCCAGTGTCCTTTAGAGCAGCCTCACATGGGATTCACCAACCGGTTCCCTTAGCAAGTCAAAACCTGCTCTCTTACAGTCCAGGGTCTGCACTGGGCTCCTCTTCCTCTTTTTTCCCGCAGTGTCTTGAACTGCACTTGTTAATGCTCACTACAGCCAAGGCTCTATTGATGATCATCTGTCTGTTTCACCCTGCGAAGTCCACCTGCACCACAGCTGGAACTACAATCATGCCAAAAGTTGCCCATCAAGCTGTCTGGACACTGGACATTTTGAATCTGAAAACCTGCTTCCAGGTTTCGCTGGGCCCCTTAGCTGGAGGATTTCACTGTGCAGGGGTTCCTCAAACTCCCGGAGTGAGCTGACACAGCAACCACATTGAGCAGATTTGTTCTCACCAGCCCATGATCTCTGCAACTCTTTCCACAGCACGCTGTAGATGTGTCCTACATTTTCTAACAGGATGTTTCTAACATCCTAATCCTTCTAGAGCACTTTGCTATCAAAGCCCCTAAAAGTATGTTAATACTTAACCTGTAAAAGCTCTGCTTATCTTCCTCCTGCCCTCCCACCATCCCAAACAGAAAATTGCTGACAAGTCTCAGGAGGAGATAAATGGGCTCATAAGGGTGAGGAGAAGGAAAGAGACTTAAGCTGACAGCCTTGATCTCCTCCTGCCATCCTTTTCCTCCAGACAGCCCTTCAGAGTGGCAGTACAAGCTGCACGTGGAACAACTTTTACATGACAGCCTTTGTTCTGCTGTATCCCTCCCATGAGCTTCTTAGGGAGGAAACTGGATTTGCTTCCATTTCTCCAAACTTCTTTTCTGGCAGTGCAGCCCAGCCCTCTGCTCTCCTGCACACCCTGTCAGACGTTGACAGCATGATCTACGGGCAGCCTCCGAGAGGGAGACTAAGCTTATAAGTGCCTTAAAATTTCACATGGAGATGGGTTTTCCATTGTAATAAGAGCTGACGGTACTTTTTATAATCAAAATGCAAACTCCCTTCCCCTGCTCACTGCTCAGGAGCACAATTGAGAGTGACAGAATTCATTACACAACGGAGACAGATGGAGGATTTTAAAAAGAACCACACATCAAGAATGGAGGTCTGCGAGTGTGTAGATAGTGGGCAAAAAAAGCTTAAAAACTTCAATCCCCTCCATGCTGCTGCAAATTACCGATCTTCTTATCTTGGCAAAACCTTATTATGCAAATAGTTGTCAAGTGGAACACTCAAATTGGCAAAATTACTTTATTGTAGCACTTTTTACACTCCCTCCAAGAAAAGTCTGTTTTGCTCCCGTGATAAGTCAATGATGGATTACTCTTGCTGTTTCAGAATAGCTGAGTGGAAAATGATGTAGTAGCACCATCAGTGGCACGGGCTCTTTAAACAGAGGGATGCTACCGTTTTGGGAAAGGAGCGTGCCACTTAAAAATGGCCTAGTCAGTACCTCTGTCTTTGCCTGCTTAACGATTCTGGAGGCATGAAGGCAGGTGAGTAGGCAGATTTTTCAGACACCAAAAGATTCTTTCCTTTTTCTTGCATGATTATGCAATTCTTCCCAGCCCAAAGCAGCAGCAACTTTAGTTTTTCCTTCTTCTCTACATTTTTGTCTGCTTTGTGCTATGGAATAGTTAAGTCTCTCAGTTGTGGATTCATTGATGAAATGTGTCCATCTCCTCCACACAAGGAGTATTTTACCTTGTTTTTTTTCTTGAGAAGGCAAGAACTGGAACTGGCTAATGGGGCAGAACTCTGCACTCCCCCTCTCCTGAAGTGTTCAGCCCTCCTCTCCACAACTGATTGAAACTGGCTGTTGAATCGTGAGCACAGTATTGCCAGGTACACTGCAGTCAGGCTGCTTGGCACTGGCTTAGTACTGAAAAATAAATGGCACCGGAGAGGAAACAGATGTAATGTAAAACTAACTGAAAGGGTCACTGCAGTGATTCTGTGGTACTCACAGAAATATAGAACGGTTTGGGTTGGGAGGGGCCTTTGAAGATCACCTAGTCCAACCCCTTTGCCATGGGCAGGGACATCCTTCGCTTGATCAGATTGTTCAAAGCCCCATCCAACCTGGCCTTGAACAACTTTCAATGATGGGGAACCCACAACTTCTCTGGCAACCTGTTCTGGTGTCCTACCACCTTCACTGTAAAAAATTTTCTTCTTTGTGTCTAATATAAACCTATGTTCTTTCAATTTAAAACTGTTGCCCCTTGTCGTGTCACTACATGCCTTGTAAAAAGTCCCTCTCCAGCTTTCCCATGGGATGCATTTAAGTACTGGGCTGAGAGCGAATGTGGTGGGTCATGTCCACTTTTTCTTTCACCTGTATCTCCAAGTCCTTCTCTGCAGAGCTGCTCTCAATCACCCATCTCCCAGTCTGTATTGATGTTGGGGATTTGTGTATGACATTGATAATCCATCCATTTTCATAAGTAATTAGATGATCGCTTTGATTGCTTATATATCAGCTCAATTACTTAATCTATGCAGTCTCACAAGTGTGTTTTTTAAAAGCATCTATTACACTCGAGTGTCCAGGCTTTGAACAGACCAGACTCAGAAATTATACCATTTGTTCCAGCAGTTAACCAACCTCACAAGCACTGTACCTTGTTTCTAATTAGAGTGTAACTGATGTCTGCTTCCAACTACACACTCTTTTGAAGCCTTTTCTACCAAGTTGAAGAGCCCTTTAATAGACTTTTTTTCTGACCTTACAAATATTTACAGATTATAATTTTCTGTCTTTCACTGAAAGACATTTTCCAACCCTTGAATCGTTTTTCTTTGCTGATCCACGTTGTGTTGCTTAGCACCCTTTTTAAGCCATACATGCTGGAAATATATTGAATATTTTAGTACCAAAACCTTCAATGTCATACACAATCACAAAATCTCCTTCCACTTGTAGTTGCCACAGACCATGGCCAAGATTCAGACCTGTGGACATAGGACTGCACCAATAGCTCATCCTGAGCTGTTTAACTACTTTGACTCTTAAGTCCTCTGCACTCTCTACTTATTAAATTACAGTTTCTCATTTCCACTGTGTATATTTGCCATTCTCAGATGTTTGGGTTTAGATTTATCTATGTTGAAAGTCATTCGTTTCTTTGGCTGGATCCCTTCTGTCATGTCTACTGCCTTGTGTCATTAGCACATTTCAGATCACGGGTGCGAAGATCAGAAACGTAAGATCTAGTGGCTGGTCCTAGCAATGAAGTTAGAACTTGTTTCAATCAATGTGATTCTCAACAACAGCAAGAGGAATTGGAAAGATTTGTGAATATGACTGTCCCAGGAACTGGATCGTGAGGAATTACTGATGAACTTAGACTTCCCTTGTCTTTCCTGAACTTGATTCCTTAGTGATGTCTATACTGAAAAAACATGAGTTTCTTCACTTGAAATGGAAATTGTGCTTCATGGCAATTTCTCAGTGCTATATTTTCCATCACTGTGTTTTGGGCTGTGGAGGTCAAACACCTTATACTTGACAGCTGGAGCTTCACAGTCTCCTTCAGCAGTTATCTAACTTATCAGAATGTAACCCAATTAATTAAAGTATTTAATGTTATAAATGAATAAATAAATAGGCTGGTACTGAATCCACACTCATACTTTAATTTGTTCTCAGTTGAGTTCTGTGTGGTTGTATTCTTTTGACGTCAAACAACATGTTGTAGTTGTCTTTCTTGCCACTCTTGACTTTCTTTGATTGGAAGTTGTCCAGAGTTGCTGATGAAAGCTTGCAGAAGTTGTTTAAAATCATTCTGTGTTCCTAAAATAATCCACCAAGGGATATGAACACAACATCCTTCATTACCTAAATACGCAACTGAAGAGTTTACTGAATATTTTTGTATTTTTATGTCCTTAATATTGTTAGTCTCTCTTCACCCTAATTGGTCTGTGATGTTACTGGGACTTCTTCTAGTTATTTCTCTCCAAAATCCTCAAAATGTGTTTCTTTAGCCTGGCCACGAACTGTTTCTACTGGTGCCTTCAGCTCCTCTGTAATGTGCAGCTGACATTACATTCTTCCTCTTTATCTCACACCCATTTTTTAACTTCATCTCTGAAGTAAATGAGACATATTTAATCAGCCTGTCTGTCCACATCTATCACTGAGGCTTGGAGATGTTCTATATTAAGGTGGGGTTTGGGTGGACCTCATGGGGAGTCAAGCCTAGGGGAACGCCACTGACGACACCAGTGTAAGAGCTGTGGTTACCAGTGCAGGGACAGTCTGCTGGGTGGGAAGCTAGAGGATTGCAGAGGGCAGTAATCTCCCATTCACAGTAAAACTCCCGCACTTTGTGATTGCTGCCTAAACTTTATCCCTGAATCAGCATGAAGTTTTAGCTAAAACTTGCCAGTTTTTGATTGTGAGATCAAGGCCTGCTGGCCAGTTAATACGCTGTTCTTTTGAGTACTCTCAATTTTCTTTCTCATTTTTCCATTTACATGCTTTCTGCTGTGAATTTTTTCTCAGAATTCTCGCAGTTTGGAGAGATGTGCCCTTTTGAGACACCAATTATGTATGTAAGATGTTACTGATTGAGGATTGATTCTGTTTTTCATGTTGAATGTAATCAAATCATGATCTCTCATCCCTTGGAAGCTACAGATTACCAATCCAGTAAGTAATTTATCTATATTCATCATAATCAAGTTCAGCCAAGTCATTTTATTTTGGCTACCCCAGCCTGACATAAAAGTAGCAGCTGCAATTTTTATGCGTTATTAGCAGCTCCTTGCAGCCTTAATCACATTTCTCACAAACTGAAATTTCCCTTCACAACATAGATTCTGGTTTTAATTTTTTAATCTTCTCTCATCAACAGGCAGGTGGTTAAGGAGTAACTTCAGCTTCTCTGTTTCCTTTTGATAGTTATAACAAATCCCCACCACTGTGTCTGCTCCCGGGCTTCACTGCATATTCAGAATTATGAATTATTCTGGAATAACGGCTCAGAAATAATTCTGCAATTCTGAATTATTAATAATTCTTTAATAAGAAAGTGTCTTTGACAAAGAGTTTTTCTTGTCCCCATCTCCACCCCTGTCACCTCTTGAGCCTTGTTAAATAAAAAGATACTTAGATCTCAAGTGGTTTGTTTCTGATCTTCAGAAAGAATTTCATCCTTTCACGTAGGTATATATTTTAATCTGTAACAACTTCCAGTTTCTTTTGCTTGTTTCATGGACTTCCAGCAGAAGCATATGGGCAGGTTGAAACCACTCTTTGTTGTATCATATTGGTCAGTTCAGTAGAATTAAACCTTGCAGCACATCTGCCTTTTATAGAGCCTCTCCTTGCATTTCAAGCATGTTTTGGCCAGACAGCGTTCAACTAGAAAAGATTAGTTTTCCTCTGCATTTGTCGGATGCACTTTTACAAGTGAAAACACAAAGATGCAATGAAACCAAGGGATGCCTGCAAGGCTAAGTATTACCTTTCTGGGAAAGCCTGGGAGTAAAAATCCCAAAATGTTGTTCCAGCTCACCAACTGCCAGATAAGAGATTAAATCCTTTGCCCTCCTCTCCTCACAGGCTCCCCCCTCACCTTGCAAAGGGCTCGGCATCTGCCAAGTCACAGTACTGTAAACCTCTATTGCAGAAATGCTGGTACACACATAACAAACACACACCAGCGTTCTGGTATTAGACCTCTGACACATCTCTGGCCTTTTATTGACATGACTCTGTGTCAGACGTTCAGATGCACTTCAAAATTCAATGCTGCCTTATGGCTATTATGTCTTGAATCATCTTTGCTGAGCTCCTAGGGAAAAGCTAGACACGAACAAGAGGTCAAGACAGTTCTTTAACCAGAAAAATCTGTAAGAACAATTACATTCTTAAGAACAGCATCAGCATCTCTAATGACTGCCTTGGTGAAGATTGAGCACTGAACGGGCCGCAGGCTCAGAACGCCTCTCCTTTGATGATTAACTCTCTTGCAATGCCTCCCCACGCTGAGGTAGGAGATGGTGCGTAAGTGGAAATGTTGTTGCCTATATTGTGTTGGTTTTTTCCCCTCTGGAATTTTTGGATTTTTGGAGCCTACCTACACAGAACTTCTATGCCCTTGGAAAAGAAGTCTGAAGAGTTGAATCATCCGTTGCAAGGAGAATTAGGAAGAGAAATGAAGAGGTCTATGAAAGAGAGAAACATTTTTTAAAAAAAAACATGTGATTTCTCACTTGTCTTTTAGTACCATACCCACACTCTCATTTGTTGGTTCATGGCACTTATGACAATCAACAAATCAACACCTGAGCCCAACAAATGAAATCAACAGAACAATTACAGCAGGACAGTAATTATTTCAGTTCCATTGGTTTGAATGTTGTAGCTCAATTAAAAAAAATAATTTAGAAAAAAAAAGCTATTCTTGCTCGCCTCAGAAAATGCTAGAACCAAACCCTCCTCTCCTTCTTGTAAGCTGCTGTTCCAACAGGAGGTTAAAAGGATGAGCTGGATTCTGTTTTATCAGTAGACACTTGCACTCAGGTACTAGGTAACCTCTAAATTTGAGAGGTCCATTCACTTTTTTTTTTCTAAATTAAGCTACATCAGACAATACTTCTACGTAAATATCCAAGGAGGAGCACCTTGGGTTTTTTCTGCTATTGTCTACCTCAAAGCTCTGAGGTCTTTGTGAGCTGTTATTAATGGTAATGTGCTCTGAGGGATTAAGCTATGAATACAGACAATTGTAAAAAATCTAAATATTCCTCTCTCACGGTGCTTAGCTCTGTGAAAGAAACAAATAATGAAAAATTTCCCTGCCAATCTGTTAGTCTAATTTCTGTTCCATTGAACAGGTGGAGCAAAAGGTATGGTATTTTTTCCTTCTTGGAAATATCATCTGTGCATATTTCCAAGATGAAAAAAATAACAACACTGCGTTCACTTGCCTGCCATCTGGATCCTCTTCTGAGCCTTATTTAAACAAAAAATGAAAGCAGTTCCAAGATCTTTGCATGAAAACAATGAGAAAAAATAAGATAAAACTGAGCAAGGAACAAGGTGTATGGATTAATGCCCAGAACAGCACTGGAGTTACAGCTCCAGCTTCACTCGGTATTCCTTCTCCCCACCTTTTGGCACCTGTGCCAGTGGAAGTTTTTAAAGGTGTCAGCCCTTTGTAATATTGACACGATCTGCAAGTTCCTTGAAGCCTGAGAGATTAGTGGACAGTTGGAAGGCCACAGCAGTTCAAACCTTTGGGTGTGCTTTATGTCCATTCGTCATTAGCCTTGCTCTGGCATTGCTGGAATGGTCTCCCATGGATCATATAAGTGCAATCTAATTCACCAATTTGCTTAGTGTTTTCCTCTTATTTTTCAAATGCATTTTCTAATTTAAGGTCTTCTGAAGGATGGTGGAACGGGACTATGGAGAGGAAAATCCATTGTTCAAGAGCAAAGCCTCCAGCACAGAAATAGCGGCCTGTGAAACCAACCTTTGCTTCCACTGTCTCTCATTACATCTGGAGATGGGAGGAGTGGCTAATATTAATGATCAATTCAATTTTTGGCCTCCTTACTGCTGAAAGGCTGGCAGTGGTGTTCAGTTCCGAATCAGAACCTTATATAGCATTTTGACTGCTTGGTGGAGAGGCATGGCTTCTGTTTTCCTGATTAGAGAAGCTATCTGAGACCAGATCCAAAAGGGACCCTTGCATTATAACCAGGAGAGTGAAAAATGAATTACTGTTCTAGCATATATCACCTGCTACTGGGCCTTCCTCAAATACTGCCTCTGTGGCCTCCTGAGCCTTTTGGCCAGGCAGTTGGTTTCATGGGGAATAGTCAATTACAGTTCACTGTATCACAGTAACACGGTCTGAAATTCTTGGACCGAAAATCAAGTTTTTCAGCAAGCAGCAGAATTAATAATGTCTAATTTGCTGTCAGCTGTGGCCATCGTCACCCTTAATTTCTCTTTTTCTGACATCTCTTCCCTTTGCTTAAGCCCCACAATGCACAAATTGAAAAAAAAAAAAAAAGTATATCCAGAAACTGCTCTCTTTGCTGTTTCACCAGTTAACTGCTGCCAAACCGGGGAAGTAGGTGTCTTCTCTACAAGGCACCAAGTATCATGAGAACATAAGTATTTCAGAGGCTTCTGTGGCTCTCTCAGATGTGACTGAACGTGGCAAAGATGTTTGGAACTCTTGGGAGCAAGGAAATGGACTGGCAAATGGAACACCTGCTTCCTTGCAAATTATAGGGCTAATGACAGGGCGCATCAATCCTAATGTAAGAGGAAATGTTTAGAAGGAAAAAATTATTTAGAAAACACGTAGTTTCACGTTCAGTTTTTATCTGTCAGCAATGATCACAGAGATAATCTGATAAGCATAAACTGTTTGCAATGGGTATTTTTAGAGCAGCATTTTGGCTGTTTATTTGGAGACTACCTGGTAATAGAACTAATTTACAGCCACAATTTAATAAAGCATCGGAAAAGATTTAGCAGGATTATGGATGAAAAAAAAACAGCAGACAAACCAAAACCATTCACTGACAGTCTCTATCAGCTCTCTTTTAAATAGCAACCACCTACTGCGTGGCTGGACTCCATTTGAATCAGAGGCACTAAACACAACGAAGCCACAATTAGATGTTATTGTCTATCGCTGAGACAAGGTTGGATTTCAGCAAGGATTCTTCTAGTTTCAGATTGCTATTTGCATCCTAACAGAGAAGCATGTTCTAAAATCAAGAATTTCCCAAGAAAAGAAGATAAAGGTAGCAACCAGGTCTCAGCTATAATTGAAGGTAAAAAGTTGGAGTTCACCGAACTGGGTGAACTTCATGTGTGTGGCTCACCTGGATCTACAAACCTGCTCTGCAGAGAGCTCGTAATAAATGGATTCCTTTCTCCTGCCCTGGTTAAAGGATGCGTCTGCCTCATCAGCCTTCTCTGACTGACACCAAGAAAATAACTTCAAAGTGGGAGTTTGTGCTCTTCTGTTTGAGTAGAGCGCAGGCCAAATTCATCAGCCAAGGGTCTGACTTCCCTTTGGAACTTGGATTCTGTGTAAACGTCCTGTTTTGAGTTACCCTCCACAGTACTCCACCTATTTTGAACTGCTTTCTGGTAGTTACACAATAAATTCATCATACTCCTGATAGAAAAGTTTCCCTGTCCAGCTATCAAAGTAGCGTTGCCACTTCTGGTATGATTTTTTAGCACTCTGTCATGAATAATCTAAATTTGTACTTTAATTTAAAATCTATATGCATTTTTTCCCCCCCGGGGAATAATTACGTAAACTAATAGAACTTGGTGTTAAGGTGTTTACTTTCCTGAAGTTTAAATTGCTTTTTTTGTTGTTGTTGTTTGTTTTTGTTTTGGTTTGTTTTTTTTAGAAACATGATATATTCCTACTACTCCTTACGGAAAATACTAAATTATTTTTATTTTATGCTTTAACTCTTAGCTTTTTCCCTCCACTTCCCCACAACAGTTTCATCACCTTTTTTTTCAAGCCATTAATAAGTAAAGACTTGGCTTCATAAGTTCCTTGACATTTTTGAAGACATCCTGGCAATAGCTTGAATAAATTATGTTATCAGATGTTAACTAAAGTAATGGCCCGTTATGAATGGAGAAAAGCAAATCACACTAGATCAAGCCTGGCATTTCTGCTCTTACAGCATGCGAACTGCTGTATTATTGAATCCGTTGTTGCTGTAGCGATAGCTAAACAATAACGGTGTGCCCAAAGGCTGTGGTGGAACATGCACATCCCTCTGACCTTTTGCAGTGCTGTTTCAATGGGAATGGCTGTTTCTTTCTCCAGCCCACCCTTTTTCCCTCTGCAAGAGTCAGCAAATGCCACTCTCAACACTTTATGTAGCACATTTTGAGTCTCGACATGCAGTGGCAGTAAAATAATCTCCACAGAGGAAACTAGTTTTCCCGTTCAATAGGCCTACAGCAATCACCAACTTTTTCAAGCGTCACCACACCATCAGCTGTCAACTGGTGCCATCCAACAAAGTCATCCATGATTAATTATTCTTAAATGACAGCAGCATATTGAAACAAGCTGATAGCTGCTGACAGTGGAAATCCAATTAACCTGAATTACTATCTTGATTGTGGCCCAATTAATGTCATCTGTGCCATGTCACAAGTGAAGGCTTGGCTAATATAATTGTTTAATTAATTTGCTGCAGAGATTGGTTGATGTGGGACTGCCCCTACGACTACTTATTTTCTTTCTTTTCCCCCTCTCCTACTGAAGGTTGCATTTGAGAAAGAAAGGCTGAGCAGCTTGCTGTCTGCGGCTTTTGGCTTAAGTGGATAAATGAAGTTCTATCTCTAAATAGGGTTTGAAAAATCACAGAGGGAATAGCAGAGCTGTTAAACTTCTGTTGCTTCAGTGAGTTTTACTGTGCCCCATAGATGAGATGCAAAGTGCTTGTGAGGATGTTTCTTTGATGCATTCGAACTGAGGTATGATGTTGCTATGCATTAATGATTTCCCTGCCTTTTAAAGTACATATAGTGAGCAGCAGGAAGGCTGGTAATGGTGAAGGATGAATTTGTTTATCTTTGGAAATAGAAACTTGAGTCAGAGATGACTGGAAGTTTGTTGCTCCTCATGTACTATCATCCTGGTGTTTTGAGATTGGTTCATGTTCCCAAATCTCTTGTACAAAGACAGTCTTGCCTGTCAAGTAATTAAGAGTATTAAAAAATGCATTAGGACCAATTTTAGGAATGACTCACCAAGGAAAAAGGGTCTGTTGGTGGTTCTTGAAGCACATTACGGGAGCTATTTCAATCTTTGCCACATCCATTTTGATTCCTCTGGATTTCGACTGGTTAACTTTCAAGAGCCGTAATGCATTTGAAAGAAAAGTGTTATTTCCGTTCATAAAGGGCAATACAAGAAATAGAGAAGTGCAACAAAATGACTGTAGCCTAAGTGTCGCACTGATCATCTGTCTAATAATCATGTGGAGTTTCCAAAGTAGAGCAAGAAAACTTTGCTTGATCTCCACCGCAAACTTTAAAATATGTTTAAAAAATACAGGCAGACTCAGACTGATTACGAAATAAGAGGATTATAACAAAAAAAAGGAGCTCTAATGACTCAGAGCTAGCATTAAAAAGTTAACCTTAATAAATTAATATGTTAAGTACGGAGGCTTTGACAAGCAGAAAGGGGAAAATATACACAAACTCATACAGCTATCTACACGGTTTTTTTTCCCCTGTGTGGAGCTCAACTGTTTAAGCTCTTGTCATAGATGCTGGGAGAAAATGAATGTAGAGTTAAAAGCTTTGATCAGCTGCACGTAAAAAAAAGCTGGGACTCTTCACATGTTCAGAGGTTCCCTTCACTTCTCCAGAGTCTTCAAAAATATCTGGTTTCCTGAATATTGACCTCAAAAAACTCCACGAGTGGAACCTCTCTGGAGATGTCTGCCTTTGAATTGTTCTCCAAATAGCACTGATGCATAATCTCCCACAGAGGTTTCAGTTTAGGTGGAAGTGCTCAGAGCTACTTTAAAAATTTTCTCAGAGCTGCTTTAGAAACTTTCTCAGAGCTTCACACCAGCCATTCAGTTCAGTTTTCAGGAGTTTGGGAGGATTTGCAGATAAGCCTTATCCTGGAAACTGATTAATATCCTCATCTTCTCAGCAGCATGGGAGAACCACCCCGGGTATTTTAAAGAAAACCTTGTCATAATGAGCTGAACTACATAAAGACTTTTTAAACTTAGCCCAGCTGACAGTTTATTTTTTGGCTGAACATCTCTACGAAGATTTCTTTAGATGGTACGCAACTGAAATTTCTTTTTCTTGGCTTGAAGTCAGTGATAGTTGAGTGACATGTTGTCTTTGGGCTAAATGCCCCTTTTTCTACCGTGCTGGACAATCACATCTCTCTGCTGTCTTGTTCATTGGAGAAAATATTTAGAGATTGGGTTTCCTTACAGAGCATAAACGGATGGAGTAGCTGTGCTTTCTAATGTGAATCCTGCAACCTGGCTACTAACTGGCACCATGACAGAAATCATACACATATATATAAAGATATGGTGGATTTATACATTTATTTTCTTTCTGCCCCCTTCCATCCTTGCAATGAGATAAAACTCACACGAGAGCTCTTTTTGCTTTTGCTCTTTAAGACTCATAATTGTGCAATTTTTTCTTTTGCAGGTTGTCCGCACAGTTCTGCTAGTAGTGAGTATGCTCTGTAGGACAGACTGTTGACACTGTGCTTTGTGACATTCACAGAGCTCTTTTATGTTGTCTATCACAGTCAAATAATTACTACAGATTTCGTGTAAGAAATCCTCTGTGTTGGCAGTGCTGACTAGACTGTGCCTAGACCTGAGGCTTACCATTTCAAACAACCACGACAGGCTGCAAGGCCACTTGTGAAGAAACAAACTGGTCTCTTGTATTCAGAATACATTAAAATTTGTAAATGCTCAAGGATTTTGACATTGTTGCAGGAAAGTCACGGCTTTGAAGGCAGTGAATAATGCAGCGTGCTTCTGAATACCCTCTTAGTGCTGGGAACTGATGACCACTAAAACATTTAGACCAACTGGTGATTGTT
The DNA here is from genome assembly GCF_000710305.1 of Buceros rhinoceros silvestris. Classification (NCBI taxonomy): domain Eukaryota; kingdom Metazoa; phylum Chordata; class Aves; order Bucerotiformes; family Bucerotidae; genus Buceros; species Buceros rhinoceros. Next base: position 51,908 of record NW_010426127.1, on the reverse strand, counting down.
GTCATATCAGGCATTGTTCACCTTACCTTAGTTCAGAGAAAAATACAGTTTAGGACATGTATTTAAGGATAGCGCTGCAGAGAGTTCCAAATAGTTGTTTGAGAGATGAAGGAAGGGGATACGTTTTATTCCTCTGCAATATGAGCTCGGGTGCCATACCCATACCCTCTGTGGTGTGACTACATAGTTGAAGAGAAGGGCTGTCATCAAGGAAGATGTCAAAGCTTCTAACCTTAGAAATGGCTGAACCAGTTTGCATAAAACAACCAAAGGTGCGTCCACATATATAAGTTAGTATTAAAAAACCCCAAAACTACAGTGTTTGTATGTTGATCTGAGGAAATAATGAGATCTATCATCTCAGGTGTCCCTATGTTTGCTCTGTTTATTTAATGAAGTAATATCCCTAATCTTATAAAAGGAGAAATTAAGGAACAAGGCAGGTAAATCACTTATGAGAGATCATAGAACAATTTAACAAGAAAAGGAGGCATTGGTGCTATATTCGCTTGTACAGGTCTCTGCACTGTCTGCTATTTTGAGATTTTTTTTTCTTTGTATTTAAATGCTATTCTCACAACTCCTGAACTCTGCTCTTTGCTTGACTTTCCTTGAATCTCTGTCTGCAAAACTGAGCAGAAAACCTCAGGAGAATACTATCTCGCACAAATTTTTCCAATACTTTGTGCTATCTCATACATGGGTAGCAACGCAGACTTCAATTCAGGCTACCCCCTGGCATTTGTGCATTTAATCCATCAGAGAACTGAACGCTCATAGGCCAATGTGAAAATTAAATAAAATAACAGAGAGTAAAAATAATATTCAACCCTTGAAGAGGTTGCTTGAGTTCAAACAAAAGCTTAGACCAGGAATTTTGATAGCCCAATCAATTATCCATGTCTTCTAGAGAAAATCATGCTGCCTCAAATTTAATTCTGTCCCACACAATAACATGATATGGGGGTGCTGCTATTTCTTCTTGGTTTCAGTGGTGTTATGCTGGATGTGACTTTACACCCTTCTTGTGACATTGATAAGGAGTAGAAAGGGAATATCCTTTTGTCCTTTAATGACTCTCATTTGGCAGTTATTGAAGACTTGTCTCTATGGGGTCTACTTTGAACCCCGCACATACAGGGGGTTAAGAAGCTGTAAAATAGCTTTTAGTCTGCCTGTGTATTTATGCGGTGTTAGGCAAAGTGTGGAGGTGTGCATTCCCTCAGCTGCTTTTCCCCAGTAAGGTTTTCATGCCTGGTCTCAAGTGATTTACTCACTGTTTCTTAGCACTTTGCTCCCAAGTAGTTTGCATACTGCAAAGGAGCATCAGTGACATGGTAAACTGGTGAAAAATAGTGTGTCTGAGAGGAAAAATTAGTCTTGAGCTTTAATAGCATTCTTAGTTGCAAAACCTGGTGGTTCTCTCAAGATTTCTTTTTAAGGAGCATTCTCTTAATCTTATTATTGGAACGTTTCTTTTCTATGTACTCTTTGGTACTAGAAAAACTCTATTTACCATGTTTATAGATCTGTTTAAAGTCCAGTGCAGCTGAAGTCCGCTCTGTTCTACACCACTATGAAGTAACACATGGTAGTTTGTGCCTGTCAACCTCTGTGTGACATGTTAACGATGGTATTATTTCAGCAGTAGCAGAGGTACTAGTACAATAGGAAGGATGTTAATGATGGTCTGGAGATAGTGGTGAGCAAAGTTTGTAAGAGGTAATGTCCTATATTAAATCAATGGACACAGTAAAGAAAAACCATACAGACTTTGAAACAAGTAGCATAAGTTTTTCTTGCTTTTTACTTGTCTGTTCTTCAATCCTATCAATTGGTCTAATGAAAATCCAAACACAGAATACTGCGTGTTATGGTTCTGCGGCATTTCCACTCCGGAGATTCATCAGCCCCTACACTGACTTTCGGAGGCGGTGATGGCACAGCACTTCCTGCAGCCCCTTCCAAAAATCAGTTTTACTTATGATTCACAGGGCTCGGAGGAGTGTTTCCGTGGATCGTGTACTGTAATTTACTGACTGATGTTTACATGTACAGCTGCCTTCTGGTGATAGAATCAGACCAGCTTAAACCTTCAGTTTGTTCTTGGGTGCCTGAAGACTTACACTGAGGGTAATTTGATTAATTACTGCTGAGATTTGGAGGCTAGTCTTGTTGAAGAACACTGTGATATGAAGATAAAAATTCCTTTCTTTCAGTCTCAGTGTGAAAAATATTGTTACATGATTTTTTTTCCTCTACACTCAGAAGTGCCTTTGCTTTCTTTCTCTGACTCTGGCATTTGCTTGAGGATGGTCTGAACATTCTTTCTTGGCTGATGCTCTACCCTTTAACCAAGCACTGTCTTTTTAAGTATGATTTTCAAATAAATATATTGCATGTAGCTATACACATGATATTGCATGTGAATACACATGATCCTAAGGAGAAATTATTAACTTCTTCGGACCAGAATCTCATAAGCATATACAGGAGTAGTTCCGTTAACACCAATAGAGTTGAGCCAGACTGAACTTCCTTTGGCTCTGGTCCTTATAAGCTTGAGCGAAGTTTGATCTAGTTGCTATTGGTGTAAGGAGCCAACTTGGGGAGCCTAAGTGATTTTCAGGACAGAGAATGATCCAGATCTTTCTTCAGCTGGTTCGGCAGTTAAGGTGTTCTGTGCTGTCACCCATAACTCCCTAATAGACAAACTGATGATGTACAGACCTGATAAGTGAGGTGGGTTGAAAGCTGGCTGCACTGCTGGGCTCAAAGAGTTGAGATCAGCAGCATAGTGACCCAAAGATTGTCATTTCCAATTCAGCCAATTAGCCCTATTCATGTGATAATATAATCTAACTAACGAACACTGCTCAGCAAGGCTTTCTCTAAGCATATCGCTGCTTTAGTGTGGTCTAATCGTTCTTTCTCTGCGCTGCTCCCTTGCCACTGTGTTTCTGGATTTGCATTGTTGGGGGAGTTAAGGTCTCTGTGAGTAGCTCTATGGGGCTCTTGCATGTTTCATGGTGGTTTCTCCAAAAGTATAAGGGCATGTGCTTTGGTACCTTGGGCAAATTTGGTTTTGGAAAAATTCAGGCTCTCTGCTGTTTTGGATACTCACAATAGTCATTACCTGCTTTAAACTGCTGGCTGGATTTGCTATGTAGGATTTAAACGGCTGCCAGAGGTAGGTGGCTTCATTCCAGTACTGGGAAAAAAATAATCCTCTTTATAGTGAATTTGTAAATCACATTGTAGGCCTGCTGCCTTGAAAGACATGATAGAAATGTAAGCCATTATCATGTGTTATTACAAATTATGTCTCAGCCATTAAAAAACCCAAGTATATTAAGGAAATATTAAGATTGTTAATTCAAGCGTTCAGAAGTTAGAAAATGCAACAATTAAATCTGTGTGTACAGGCTTAACTTTAGCCCCTGTCTGCTTTTAGACAAACTATCACAGAAAACAATGTCCATCAATCTTCATTCTGATAGAAGATGTACAGATGGTGAAAATTATCTCAGGTTTTGAACTAGTAATGGGTGTACATCAACTAGGGTTTGAGAGAAGTCATACCTTTCCCAAGCTGAGCCAAATTTCCTAAAAAAAGCTAAAAAGTACACTTTTGCCAATGGGACAAAATTCTTTCTCCTTTTTCCTCACATTCCCCATCTCTTTCCAAAGCTTGGTGGCACTACAGAATTGCTTTGCATTATCTTTTTCAGGGTGGGACACTTGGACATTTTCAATAGTTTTCTTCCTTGATTTGACTGCAGTATTTTAATTTAAATGAAATAGCTCAAGGTAGGCTGCAGACATGGAAAACATAGTCCTGAATGAATATCACTGACTGAATAACTATGCGGCAGAAAATGCAGTATCTTCAATGGGATACGCTGAGGAACCGTACCTGTAGAGGGCAGCTGGTGTCTCCTGTGGTATATGCAAAGAAGAGAAATGAATAAAAAGTGAATCATGAATAGATTTATGGAGAATGGGAAGGCTGCGTGGAATTAGTGGAAAGTGGCAAATACGTAGACACGACATCATAAGGGGAAGTTTGAAATTGGTCCAAATGATGTGGCAGTAAAGGCACAAAAACGATGTACCAAAGCAAAGTGGTATTTCCTTGCCGCTGTGGGCTGGCCTTTTCCTACTGCTCTCTTGTCTTGTGGGTGTTACTCGTATGCCGCTTGTTTGCTTCATTCCCATTTAAAAACACTGAGGGTGCTTCATAATATCACTGGCCTTTTCTAGCCTGTCTGCAGAAGCAGTGATATTTAATAGCAAATTCATTGTTTCTCTATAAGGAAGCTTTACCATAAAGGTCACCAAATTTGGTCAGTGCATTTTAATTTGTACACACGTTAAAGGTCATGTTCCTCACTTCCATTGCGATAACACAGTGTGTTTACTCTCTTATCAGAGATGATTGTGTATGACTTAGCTAAGGGATCTTAGCAATGTAAATGGAATATAAAAGAAAAAATAATAATGATGAAAATGCTGGTGCAGATGAAAGGAGATTTTCTCCCTGTATGTTTATACAATGCTTGGCGGTAAACACACACCTACGAGCTGTGATTTTCTGCTGTGTTACTTCAATAGTTCCTTTTTCCCCCCGTGAGAGCTCCACAGCCTTCAGCTGGTGTATCTTGGAATGACAGTAGTTTCAGATTCATAATATCATCTCTGTATGAACACGTCCAAACATAATTAAGGACCTGGGCTCTCAATCCAGCAGACCTCAAATTAGCTTTCAAAATGCATATTAAGGGCACAGACAAATGCTTTTGTGCAATTCCAAATGACCTCTGAGGGTAGGGTGAACAAAATTGTATGAAGCTCTTTAATGTCACGAAACTCTCTCTTCAGAGATTTGCATATAAAGTGTACCATTTTATGTCAAACAGATTTGTTTGAAGGAAACAGTACTTGAAAATTAATCAAGGTGGGTTTTCAGTGCCCAGCAGAGGCTCTTAAAAGGACCTGACCTGATAACTGGAGGCTATTATTATGTGGATTCTAAATTCAATCATTCTCGGGTTTTATTTGCTGGATGGATTTGAAGGAAATAGATCTCCATAGAAGATAAATCGTCAATGGTTTCTTTGCTTGAGTAGTGGATTTGTACTTTCAGAAGATCTTGTGGTCCTGGCTTTCTTGGAAAACGCTTCCAAGAAAATCATGTTTAAAATACGTGTGAGCATTTCTGCAGGTAAAAATCGGTGGACTTCCCGAGTCTTTCAGCATTAGGCACAGGGCAGCTTATTGTTTGCTTTCCATAACAAGCTGTCTTATTACAATGGCTGAAAAACAGACCTTCTGCTCTGACACTGGTCCTTATCCATACAACCTAACTGAAAAGCCTACGGCATCTCAAATGCTTTTATTATTTGGCATTGCAAGAGAGAGGGACAGACACGTGGTCTTGGGTTAACCATTTTGGACAATGCTCATTCTCTGCTATTATCACCCTTGTCCTAGTCCATGGGCTAAGAACACAGAGAGGTGGGATAAGAAGTTGGGATTGGTGAGATTAACTTAGGTAATGATAGTAACCTGCCCAATGCTTCTGTCCTGCAGGAGACCCTGAAAATGCCACAACCATGGAGTTGTCTCTACTCTGAAGCAGTGCCGTGCTCTGAGATTCCCAGAACAGAGCAGCTGTTCTAGTACAGGTCCCTGCCTGAGGCAAAATGCCTGTTTCTAGAGCTTACTGTCTCCTTAGTAGAGCTAGTTGTGAAAACTTGACCTTCCTGCCTTTCAGTGCAACATGTAAACGATCCATGGAGGGTAGAGAAGTACAATGCTGTTTTTCCATCTGTGAATCAAATGCTTACTAGTTTGACTCTTTTTTTTTTCTATTCTCTATAAATACAGGAAAAACAGTTTCCTCTGGCCTTTCCTACCATTTACGCTTTGTCTCAGCTAGCTTTTCAATCTTCAGCAAGAAAACATTTCTTTCCTCCTTGTAAATGCATTTACTTAGGAATTTCCAAGATGAAACTTGCTTTTCTGGGCCTGGGGCTGTAATGGGCTTTTAATAATTTTTAATTACTTAACTATCTGTTGTGACATAATTAAAATGTCTTTCAACATTTGACATTTCACCCCCAAGAAATGAATATCTTCTAGGCTGTAAAATAAGACTTGCGGCTTATTTTTATGAGGCTCAGTCACATTTGGTTTGCCTGTCAATATAAAGTGCTTCTCAGCTGTGTCCCTAAATAGCCTTGTTCATTCCTTCCCTGCTTTTCACTCCTGTTTCATATGTGTGTTTAAAGAGTCTCTGTCAGGATTAAAATATATCTTTACTTACACCATTTTACCAAAAAAACCCTGAGAGCCTAACAAAAAATAGCTGCAAAAAGCCATTATGTGTTACTACAGGATTAGGGTTTTTTTTTGTCCCACGTTGCATTCTTTTCATCTCGGGAAAATGTGTACAATGAAAATAGATTAGCTCCAATTTAATCAACAAATTGTAGGTGTTATGGGAAATGGGTTTACAACAGGTTGGGACAGAGCTGTAAAACCAAGGCAGTGCAACAGCATGTGATTCAAGGTTCAGAAAACTTAAAATGAAATCAGATAGTACTGCTTAAAATTATTTCTCATTAATTTTCTAGCAGAAGATTGCTATTTCTGGTAGCTTTGAACTTTTCCCAAACTCCACCTGAAATTCTGTTTGTTGTGTTGATTTTTCTATCTCTATTTAGATACTCATTTTCAGTGATAGTTAAAGGGAGTCAACGTTTTCCAAAATGGAGTTTTGGGAAATGTGTTTTCCTGGGAGGAATATGATTTTTAGAAGGTTTTATTAAATCCTAGTGCCTTCTATATATGGATAGAGCTTTGCAATTTAGCAGAAAAAAAGATGGAGAAAGCAGCCATGCCTTTTTGGCACCTCTAGGAGTGTTTGGCAACATTCCCAAGTCTCCGGAAAAAACAAACAAACAACCCCCCTAAAATCCCTTACTCCTTCAGTTTTTCTTGTTATTTCTTTGAATATTGGGGGAACACCCTCAAAACTCAGTTTGTAACAAGAGTATGCTTCAGCTGTTAATAGCTCTGCTGTGCCAATAGTCCGAGGTATGTCTTTTCTTTGGTGAGAAGCCAAGTATCCTTCAAGTACGAGTGGAAGATGTTGAGCAAAATTATCTTACAATTGCTTCTGGAGGCAGCTGTGCGCGTACGTTGCAGGATCTGAGAGGAGGTCACTCACATTGCCTCAGAGCTTCCTGGCTGCAGCTCAGGGAAGTCAAGGAGAATAGGGAGTAGCATTATTGCAGTGGGGGGAAAAAAAAGATCTTCAGCAGTTGAGGGGAGAAGGAGCTGGTAAAAGACGAGTGAAATCAACTGTGGATTAGTCGGATGCATGGGAAATGTTATAAAAATGCAAAGCTCCCTGAAGAATTATGTCGTAAAATAAATGATTCATTTTACAGGTGGTTTGGTTTTTGTGTTGGTTTTCTTTTCTTCTTTTTTTTTTTTTTCTCTCCTTAAACTTTCTGTGGCTGTGACTCTGCTTTTCTGAGACTAATAATTTTGAGGTAGAAACCTCATAGCACCTGCCTCATGTCAGTAAGGAATTTGCCCTGGAGAGAAATTATCTTGTTACAGGTTTGCAGATGGTTTAACATTTACATGTAAGTGTAGATTAACCTTGATTCAAGGGATGGCATCATGAATCACATTTTTAAAAATTTGTTGTTTTTCCTTTGGAGAATCAGGACTCTTTTCAGGTCAGCTAGACCTCCACCCATGGCATGTGTCTCTACTTCTTTGGCTTAAAATGGACATAAACTCATCACTGCATTGATGTTTGGGCCGAAAAGTATCAATTATACGTTTCTGCTGTGATGGAACTCCCACAGGAAAATTAAGGTCTTTATGTTAAGGTTTACACAGTCTCACGTGAACACGGCTTTAGAGCAACATCCCGAGAAAACTTGAGTAGATAAGTAGAATTTATAAACATGTATGATGTGCGTAGCGTAATAACTACCCATTTACTGAGTATGGCAAAGTTCGTGTTTGAGGATACCTGTGTATGCATACATGGGAAACATGAACTCTAGCATTTCCTAGCAGCTGAGTGCTTACATGTCTGATGCTGATGTGCTTCCAGTGTGCGTGGGTGCTTTGGGGTGATTAAAGATATAGGCATGTGCTTCTTTTTATCTCCCAACTTCCCACAAGAATGCCAGTGATGACATTAAGACACCAGTTATAATCTCAGTTTGATAATCAGATTGTTAACCTAAACTAGGGATAGTAATGAGTTTGTTATATAGACTATTATGTGTGTTGTTATTAGTGTGTATTTATGTAATATTCAGGTGAGGGTGCCAATACCATGGTCTGCACATCCTACATGGTGAACAGAACAATCTATCCAAACCACTCTGTGCCAACATCTTTCTCCTCTGACCAGGGCAGGGAATAGGTCACAAGAACTTTACCGAGTTGCAGGCTTGTCCCCTTCACAGGATAGGGTTGGTGAACTTGATGGGGTGTCAAGTCACATGTGAAGGGATGCTTGAATAGCCCTTCCTGAAGCAGCGTGTGCATCTCTGCCTTGGGGTTAACTGCTGCCTTTTGCACATGTATTGGTTTTTTTCCACCCAAGTGACAAAAAAAGAAGTGGGGGTATATGGCCACTCTTTCTCAGTGTGCGGAGAAAAGGTTGTGTGATCAGGCAGGGCTCAGAAACTGTTTCTGCTTCTCCTCCAGCATGTAAAAATTTATGACTGGAGTCTGAAGGGACTCAAGGAACGGAATCTTTCCCTTTTTGAAATATTAAGTAAACAAAGAATTAGGAATTAACAGGAGAATCCTGCAACAGATTATATGGCTGTGAAGGCCAGTAATACTAAATCCACTAAGAGATGTTGTAAACAGAGCAGGAATCATTATCCTGACTTACCTGCTTGAATCAGATCATAAAATGTGAACCAAATACCATAATACAAGCATGGCTGCATCTCTCCTACCCTCTGTTTATGGCTGAGTTTTATGTTTGCTTTACGCCGGTTAAAAATAAGAAAAAAGGGCAGGGGCCAGAGACTACGTAAAATGCAAAATAAGAGTGAACAGGTCTTTGCAATGCTAGAAAGAGCAAAATGGGAATATCTCTGCAAAGGAACTGATGGAGAAGCCACCTGAAATGATAACAGTCTTTGAAACTCTCATTAGGAATATTTGGGAATGCTGCTGGAAGCTAAATGACCCATTAGCATCCTCTGCTGACCGAAGAAGGGCTCTGACATTTTGGATGTGGACAATGACATCTCAGTGTTTTAAGATAGTCTTATGCAGAGGTTTCCTGGTTTAACTTGGAATTAATCAAGGTTAAAAGAAAAGAAGTAGCGGTCCTGTTGTCTCATACACTCAGCTTTCAGAAGGTGTTTTAGTTACCCCTCCAGAAATGAAGGCTGCAAGTACAGAGACACTACAAAGAAACATCACTTTATTGGAGAAAAAAATAGCTAGTGACGTAGGTCTCATGCACCTGTGTTCTCCCCCAAGCGTCGTAGTAGACTGATTGGAAAGTGTGAGCAAATGGGTGTCCCCAGGTAGGGTTTTGGGGAGGGGGAGAATAACATCCCCACCCCCTTCCTAGCATACCTGACAAAAATCCCCTTCTTTAATACATACCCATGGAATGATACACTTAAAGCACTTATTGTCTCCCAAACCCAGATTAAACTTTTCTATGTGAAAAATTGAAAAGCAAATGGAGAGCCAAGATGAATCACTGGTTATCTGGTATGAAGGTGGAAGAGCAGCATTTTAATCTGTTAAAAATTATAATCAGACTTAAATAAAAAACACAGTTTGCTTGGTGATTGGTTCTGGAGGAGAGGACAGGTCATGCATCACAGTTCCCTGCTAGAAGCACTTCTCCACCTCTACAGAGCAAAACGGGTTGGCCCCAGAAGGGTTCTGAATGAGGAAAGAAACCCTGGAGCACCAATGGAAGAGATGAGTCTCCAGTCACTTGCAGTGTAAGAGTCCAAAACCTCTGTAGAACTTAACAGCTGGGAAACTCTGGTTCTATGGGAAATGCAATGCAGTGCAGAGAGGTGTGAACCAGTTAGCAAAGGATCTGAGGCAGACTGGGAGGGATGATTACAGCAGTTAAGGGGAGAAACGAAGGAAAGGTGGATGACAGAAATGTAAATAACATAAACTCCCCTGTGAAAGTGAGGCTTCAGTTGTCAGAAAGGTAAAAACTCTGGACAAAAGCAATTCGTTTATCATGTCAGGTTTGTGTTATCAAGTACAGTGGCTGGAGGACTGGTTGATCTGGTCTCAGAGAAAATATCTGAGTTAACTTTGTTTCATTGAAGTGTGTTTTTTGTTTTGGTTTGGGGTTTTTTGTGTTGGGTAAGAGGATTACTGACACTGCAGGATCATGGAAATACCCTTCTTCCAAATCCATCCAAAAAGGAAGAAGGGGAAACGAACTATCTGCAAGAAATTTTAAATAAGAACAAACAACATTATGCCTATGGAGGTCACTGGGAAGGCTGATGTGTTTAGGTAGAAACAGACATAAAAATTAAAACCATGTAGAATCTCTTTAACTGTATCTTAACTTGAATGAAATTAGGGTGGTTAATGCTGAGGGTAGAGTTGTCTACCCTGTACACAATCAACCTTATTGCTTGGTTAGATTCCATTGCACAGCAGGGTGGAGTAAGACCTCTTTACCTTGCAGGAGACAGTCTTCTAGTAGCTGGAAAGCAGATTTGACGCCACCCCACCAAAAGTAAACTGAAAAACCTTACCCTAGTCCAGCCCTCCATGCAGAGTCTGTAAGTTTAGTGTGACACAGACAATGATTTAACCAGGAAAAAAGTAGTATAGAGAAGGTGACTGCATTTGAAGGGGATCCTCACTGAAAAGGAAGAATCAGAGACAAATGGATTGTCCAGAAGGATGGTCAGTCCAGAGAAAACAAACAAATTCTCTGTGTTGTATCGACTTATTTCAAATAGACCTACCAATGGAAAAATAGCGACATTTCTTCGTGGATTTACTTTCCAACTTCTAATTAAACATCTGTGTATTTATTTCTTTGTCTTCTTCCTCTTAGCTACGAGCCAGGAAGATGAAATGCTTCCTCCTTGCTGTTGCATTGGCTGTTCTGCTGTTCATCGTCATAATCATCGCGGTCTCAGTCAAGCGCTGATCTGGCTACAGTTTCCACAGGTAAAAGCCTTTAACTAAGTCTTTTATCATACTCTGTAACATGGTTGGGAGTCAGTTTAGGAATCTGATTATGGTAAGAAAAAATAATCTTAGCTTGTACATTCAGGTATGGCCAATGAAAATTATTTCATTTGAAGAGTATTTAAGCTCAGAAATAACATCTTTAGTGGATCCTAAAGTATAAGTAAAGGTGATAGTCAAACAAAACATTATTATCCTTTTCTTTGCTGTTTGTGTTGTGTTTGATTTTTATATGGATCTCATAGCAATGTAATTAATAAATCCTAAATCCATATAAATTAGAGATGCAGCAGCAGTGTTAAACACCCCAGACTGAAGCAGAATCAGGAGCAATCCACTATCCCACAAGTATGCTGAGATGTTCCAAAGTGCGCTTACCTTCTGAGATGTTCCCAAGAGACACTATAGCTAAGGCCTCCCAAGAAGCAAGAAGACAAATGTCTGGAGATTGCAGTATGGACGAAGATAAAAACGGGTTTCTGGTGATCTTTGCTCTGGATTCAGCCCTGAAAGGAGTATTGGTCTGTAGTAGGGAGACTGGGCTGTAACCTTGCCAAGATCGGTGAGACATCAAAGCAGCTTCATCCCACTACTGAAGCTTAAACTGTAGTATGTTTCCTTTGTAAAGAGTGTTCTTTTCCTCAGCACTGTAGGAGAATGGCTTGTAAGTTATTTCTGATATTCTCTGTCTGGTACAAAGATTTCTGAGTGTCTGCTTCTTTAGAGGCTTTCTAGGCCATTATTCAAGGAGAGTTTATCAGATTTACAGAATCTGTCCCGCCCGAAGGGCTCTGGCATTCCAGGTCTGCGTGCCTGCTGCCATGGCAGGCTTTGTGACTGGTAAAGCCAGAACTCCAGTATCAATGAGACTTTTCATGCAGACAGCAAGTAGGAGCCCTAAGGCATAAAGCAATGGAGAGTGAGGACAATTTTTGGTTTAGAGAACTTTCGAGTCTCACAGAGACTTGCATAAAGCCTGTGTGAAATCACTCCTCTACTCGGTAGGTACTGTACTACACCGAGGCTCTCTTTGACCTTTTACCACCATTTAAGCAGAGATTTCTTAGCTTGAACTATCCTGTGGAGCTAACCTAGAGAAAGCACAAAGGACCGATAGAGTTAGTAGATTGTTTTGCTTTACAAGAGTTCTGTGTTACTTGACAATGCGACCCTTCCACCTGAGGATGAAGTCATTGCCCTCTAACGTGCCTTTTCTCTACATCATGCTATCAACTGAAACTAGCAGGTGTAAATCACAGGAATACAATTCCTCACACATTGTGTACTTCAGCTTTGGAAACCCTTCTGGCAACGACATGGTGGATGCCAGAATTTGGGTACAAGAAGGAATTGTAGAAATGCATGAAAGAAAAGAATCTATTCAAGGATGTCAAGTACCTCCTCACTGATTTTTGGATGAGGATGATCATGAGCCCTACGTTATTGCTAGGATAAGTGGCTGTAAATATTTTTCTATGCTTGCATTCTTACTTAGGTGTTTGGCAGCACTGAAGTGAGCATGATATCAGTGAGATGGACCTTTAGAATCGATTGAATATGGATGTTCTTATGGCTTATATACATTAAAAATTCAACATATAGTTTTATCCCTCTTTTACATAAGAGGCACTGCTTATGGGTGCAGGTGGTGATCTGTCCTCATGATTTAAATCTAGTGCAACTACAATAATTAGTTTCATTACTCTGTTTTTACTCTGCATCTATCTGGTTTGAAAATACGATACAGCATGATGACCTATAATAAAATTAATTTTCTTTGACATATAGTTAAATATTTCTATCTGCTAAAAATCACTAATCTTATCAACAGTTGAGTAATTCCAGACACATTTTGTTCTAAATCTCTTAAGCTGAGGAAAACAGAGAACTAAAATATTCTTACAATAAAACTCCCATTGGAAAACTAGAGTTAATCTTCAGTTAAGAGTTCCATGTCTTAAGGAAAGTGAACCTAGAGATACTAATGAAAGCTGTAGGAAAAATACGATGTTGTACTTTTAATCATCAGTTGTGGTACTAATTATTAAGCTTCTAAACCATGAGTTACTCTCCAGCAGTACAAATGTAGGCAAATCCTACCTTGGGTTATATTGGAACAAGAATCTCTCTTTCTGATCATTATAAACTGCTCTTAACCTAGGCTGACCCCAAACGATGTGCATCATATTTCACATTTATATTGGAAGATTTCTGAAACATGTTTTTTATGTTTTCAGAATTTCCATGTCCATAGTGAACATTTTTTCTATTCTGAATTGCAAAGCAAATGGATTTTAAAGCATCAGTGAGTATAAAGTTTCAGCTACCTCGACAAACTGTTTCATATAAAACTGTCTAAGGTATTTACAGAGATAGAGAACAGCTGGGTTTTAACATATAACAGCTCTACAGGACTGTTCAGAGAAAATAAAAGGAGGAAAGCAAGCTAGAGAACTACTTACAAAATACTCTGGCACAGGACACATAAGCAAATAAAATTCCAACATTAGTAATGACCAGCCAGAAATTCCGTTTAACATGTCACCGAAGAGTTTGCTCTGTGCTGGATCAGAAAGTAGCCAAAAGAAGCAGCATCAGCTACCCCATTCAAATGCTTAAAGTTCCTCTTGCATGATATTCAAGGAAGACTTCTTTAGCTTTCACGAGTGCAGCCACGGTGAGAAACCTGAAGGTTACTATGCAGTGAGTTAAAGAAATGATGCCATTGGTATCTATGATCACTAATGATCATTAATTTTTTTTCCTATTCCTATCTCTACAATAACGATACTGAATCAATGGTTCTTCTCAAAAGGACAAAACCCCCCATTTTTTCCCCACCACAAATGAGATATTACTTTAACAGACAAGCCCCTTCCTTCCATAGGAAAGATCACTTTATGAATCTTGAAAAGGAGAAAGCACTGTTCTCATGAGTTTCTCCAGCAGTGGTGGCATCATGGGCTGCCGGCTCAGTGCGTGCAGAGAGACCAGCTGTTCAGGAGAGCTCCGAGCCCTGAATTCTGCCTGCTGAGGCCCCTGCCATAAGTATGTCACTGCTCCCTTGGGGCAGTTTTGTCTGGCAGAGAGAAGAGCATCTACAGAGGATGCAGAGAAACTCCTGGGGACTTATATCTGTATGTTTGTTTGCTGACACCTTAGGAAAATAGCCCAAGAACTTTTGGGTCACAATGCTCATATTGTAACAACACTGCAGCTGCTCTTTTTGCTGTTAGAGAACAACATCAGTAACCATTTAAAAGGACAGTATCACAGTAGGAGCCTGAAAGTCCTTCCTTTAACAATGTCTTTGTATAATGTCAAGATTTCTTAGCCTAGATAGACCTTCTGTGCCCTCCTTTTGACTTATTTGGATGAGTGCACAACTATACAAAGTGACAATCAAGACTGTTGGAATCTTCAGTCTTCAGCATTCTTTACAGGAAAAAAAGAGGTGATGAACTTTGAGAAAGATACTATGTATATTTGATGACTAGAAAATATGTTTTCCAATGACAACTAAATCATCTTGATCTGGTTAGCCGAAGAAAGAGAGAAAGATGACGTGAGTACTCTGCACCCTTTTCTTGGAAGAAATCATTGCAGCAGAAGGAACCTTCCTCATTTACAAGACACACTTCAGTCAGACAAAGGTTACTGGACTGAGCACGTGGGCTTTGTGATATAGAATCCTTAAACCCTGTGGAGTTACTGTTCTTTCCAGCCTTTAGATTCTGTTACTGAATAAAGAGACAAGAGCCCAGAGGAGTAAAGCAGTGTTTCCATTCTTTCATGGTTGACAGCAATGGAAGAGTAGAACACCAGGCAAGCATACAAGTGAGGATTTAGCAGAATATTCTCCTGGCCTTTGGTGACTTGAAGCTCAAAGGCTTCCTGATCCAGGAAGTAATTACTTAATCTTTAATAGCCAGTGGTGCATTTCTTTCTTGTTAATTTGACCAGTTGCATTTTGAACCGTCATAAACTTTGAAAATGTGAAATATCCTGAGCGAGGAGTTCCACTCTGATTACAATCAACATGTAAACTTTAATGCACAGCTAAAAAGCCATCTTGGCTAGCATCTCCAGAGCAGGGCTCTAGTCAATATGAAAAAGCAATATTTAGGCTCCAGGTATCTGTTTCCTGAATATGCAACTGTCTTGTATTGAATTTAAATTGAATTAATTGTCATAGAAAATTAGAAAATATTGTTTAATTTGGATTACTTTTCCCCCACTTGCAATCACAGTTTTCCTTGCATTATTAATTTAGTGGTTTATTATGTGGTTAAATGTTTTCTTTACCCTGACCAATGAGGATGAGATTCAGACAAATGATTTTCTACAGACCATCTTGAGTGTGTTTTTTTTCCTTACTTTCAGACCTCACATTTTTTTGAGTTGGACTTGTTTGTTTTTTTTTTTATATTACCTCGTGCACTACAGTGTCCCTCTGTGCTGTACCTCTGGTTCTCTGCAGTGCAGTAGGAATCATAAAACCTGCACTTGTAGTTACTGTTTGTGTTTGGAGAAACAGGAGAATGCTCCTTCATGTGATCTGGCCTGAGGAAGTGAATAGAATTTTCCTTTCAGTGTTTTAAATCTCAGAGTTTGAAATAAAGGAAACAGAGTGGCTTTCTACACAACGGGATTTTGCTACATCAACCTCATGCTCTTATGATGCCATTAATGCTGCACCTTTCCCTCATAGCAGCAGACGTCCAGGTAGGGCACAAAGTACCACGTGAAGCCAAAAGCTCTTCCAAGGCAGATCACATCAATAACCTTCCAACAAATGCAACCAGAGCCCATATCTGCCAGGGCCATGAGGGCTGTAGGTGGTAGAGAAGCAAGTGTTTTGCAGTACTTGACATTTACAATTCTGTCATTCCTTCCCAGCAGGAAACAAGTAATTCTGATATCTGCCCCACGTATCTTTTGCCTGGTCAGGTCAGGTTGTAAGAGCATAGCAGTTCCTGCTCAGTGTTGAACACGGCAATAACCTAATGAACACTCAATAAGGGCAAAACATGGTCAGGTTGGTTTCATGATATTGCTTTTGCCTTTTAAATTGATATCATAACACTGACTTTACTTAGTGTCTCTGTTTTTACCATGCATCTACATATGGCTTAATGACTATGTAAGTGGCTCAGCTTTCAAGCATCTTTCAGTCTTTCAAGCCCTGGAAGGGCCATAATACTTTTGGCAGCAGTCATCCAAATTCTAAAATAATTCACCCCTCTCCTCTGCCCTGACTGTGGCATTGCTGCTATGTTTGTTCTACAGCACAATCTGGAATCGATAACTCTGCAATCTTTTTTTTTTTTTTTTTTTTTTTTTTTTTTTTTTTTTTCCCCCCTGTTATTTTGAAAAGGTTCCTATATTTATAGTGAGGTGTCAGACTTGTCATTTTGACTCTTGTCTTCTAGTCTATAACTAATTGCTCAGATCCTGGCATCCTTGCTCAATTTTTGCTCTGGCAAGAAGACTAAGGTACATCCTGATTCTTCAGTAACTTTTCTGCTTCAAATTTAAATGAGTCAGAAATGAGATCTGAATTTTCACTGATTAATACATAATGGGTCTAGTTTTAAGATTTGGCCCAATTTCTTAAATTAAGCCAACATTTGATTCTTGAAGACTTTCCTGATCCTAATGGTCATGTAGGCACTTTTCTTAGCAAAATTATTTCCCTGACAGCAATTTATAATGTGTGATACAGATGTGTAGAAGAGAGAAATAATTACCAGCAGAAAAAGAAATTTTAAGAGACAAGAGTCTGCTTTATGCAAAAAATCCATCAAAATAACAGAGCAAGAAAGGCAGAAATACCAGGAAATAGGTAGATTAATTTCTAAGTTCTATAAGTATTCTCTATTTATACACAACTCTTCCAAACCTTCAAACAGATGAATGTTTTGATGGGACATCAAAGGATCAGGTTACCGTGACTGAACACATTTCAGGTTGACCTTGATTGTTGCCCATCTGCATGCTCTTTGGTCTTTATAAGCATCACATAATGCCAGGTCATTAATTCTGCTGTGAAAGAGAGCTAAGGGAGGATGGATTATGTTGCCTTTGCTTTAGCTTGAGAGTCCACATGTAGACAGTTCCTGCAGCTCAGTTAATTAGTAGTAACTTGAATTAATTGATGTGAATCCAAAGTTCA
>NW_010426127.1:26965-34393 GCF_000710305.1 Buceros rhinoceros silvestris | reverse complement strand
AGCAGGACTTTCAAGCAGTCAGCAGCTTTCTCCAACCCATCTCAGGTTTCTACGCTGTTTCTTTGCAATCGGTAGGAAAATGGAGTACTCCCACTGAGTGGCCATGCAGAGTGCTGACCCTTCAGATGGATGGCGATTCTTTGATCTGATCTTCCCAAAACCATCTGCAAACATTCATTATTTATGCTTTGCAGTGCCTTTAAACTTTGGCCGTGATGATGTGCTTCTAAGGACTTTCAGCGCATCCTGTTTGAACTGCTAGAAACAACACAAAAATGGCCATACTGCTTCAGACCAGTTGTCTCCCCGGCCTCATATACTGTGTACTTAAGGAAATAACAAGTGAAAAGAAGATGGATTATCAGCTGGAATTGTGGACAGCACCAGTCATTCCTTTAGCTGCCTAAACGTGGCTTTAGGTGCCTAAAATTTAGGTTCCAGCTTGGAAAATATTGTCACAAGTGTAACTTCTTTGAGTCAGTGGCAAGTGTCATCTATGGATAGTCTTATTTCCTCGGGAGCAGCGATGTCTGTTGGAAGGAGCAGTTGGTGTTTGCGGTACGATTAATGGCTCAGGAGGGTTCTCTGATGCGTGAATCAGTTGCCCTCAGGAGTAGAGAGGATTAGGCTCCTTATGAGAGTGACAGATTTATAAACTCCTCTCACGTCACTCCACCACTGTTAGCTGACGTTTTCTTGATAAGGTAAAAACAGCTTGTTCTACTCTGGAGAGCAATTCTGCTTGGCCTAGGGATGGTGGGAAGATGGGTAAAGTTGCTGCCCCTGAGTGCTGAGCTCGGTATGTAGAGCACCAGGAAGCCCTGCGAGGCTAGTTCTGTGCTAGCACATATTGATCCAACAAAAGCAACAAATTCTGTATGTTTCATCATCATTTTGGTCTCAACTGGATCTCTGATATCTTAAAGCTTTTATAAGTGAAAGAGGATGTTTGAAAAAGAGTACTCTAATGGCGAATAACATACAGATCTTCAATTGCCTTACTCAAAATATTAAATTGCTGTTACTGTTCTTTGTCTTTTCTCCCTAAGTAACTTAGAAGTCCAATCTTAACAAACTCATTTTTCTATTGAAACAACACGATCACGGGATTATGGCAACCTTCTGCCTCCAAAATCAACAACAAAGACAGACTCTATATGTTGCTTTTCCCCTTCTGAGGACATGGACCCAGTAGTATTGAATAGAAGCTCTGAGGACATCGAGATTTGATACACCCAGGTTCTCTGTGTCTGTTCCTGAGATGTAAATGTGATAAAATTGTCTACTAAGACAGAGACTCTCATAGGTTTTCTTGGGCGGCACATAGCTGATCAGTGCCATTCACTAAATGACAGGATATCATCCTCATTGGTATACAAGCTGCTTGAAAGTGTTACATGACTATTGTCCTTCGTGGGGGTGTCAAGCAAAGTAATTTTCAGTGACTGTTCTCTAGAAGAAAACCTTAAAACCAGCACAAGAGGTTTTCTTTTGTAACATGTTACTGAAGCAATATTTTGGCAGTTTAGCTAAAGAAAGTAGTGTCCCAGCAGGAAAGACACTTAGAAGAGCAGTGCATTTGTGATTATCGTTGTTGTGAAGAAAAAGTTGTTTAAAGGGGACAGTGTGTTTGATGTCAGTGGCTCTGCCTCTCAGAGGAGTCACATGCAGTGATGTAGAAGGGAAGATTGCTCTGCCTTTTCACTGTCAATATCTCAAGTTCTCTCTTGGGGAATGGCAACCTAAACAACATGATGTCCAACAGGTTGGTTAGCATTTCAATGTCATAGCAAAATCATTATAAGTAATAAAATATACCCACCGAAGTGCTGTGTTTTATCCCAGCAACCACCACGAACACCCTAGTGGTGGTCAGCCCAGCTGGAAGACGGCTTCATGCCATGATGTCCTATAACTTGTTATGTTCTCCTTTGCAACCGAGTTACTCTCCAAAAGCAACTGTAATGATCTGGGAGGTATTTAAACCTGAGAGTTAAATTAGACATGGGGTAGAAGGCTTATTGAAGGTTTTTTCTGTGGCCTCCTTTTCTTTCTATGCGTTTATTAACATAAAAATAAAAAATTCTAAATATCCCACATAACCTCAGACCTGACTGAGTTGCAGTCTAGGTCTTTATTAGCTGTCCACCTGCTTCAGTAGAGCTTACAAATACCCATCTTTTGATAATATATTGTCTGTTCAATATATAAATAATTAACTCCTGATTGTCTTTATCTCCCTGATCTGTGATTCTTAAAGCATCTTTGAAAAGAAAATTGTAATTCCACCGAACTCAGTGAATTTTCTGAAATATCCCTTGTAGTTTCATTAGGCTTTAATAGGAGCTCGAATCTACTTCACAACAACCTTTCATTTACAGAATATGTTTCAGCTCTTGAAACAGGCTTTTTAGATGTATCGGGAAGAGGAGCCTTTTCACTTTAGTAGTCATTAAAGAAATAACTGTCCTTATCTCCTAAAAAATGGTTGGAGAGATGGCTTTTTTATTTCTGAGTTTGGTAAGGAAACTGCTTAACTTTGACAGACTATTAATCCCCCAATTAATAGCCATATTTTAACACTGAAATGGGTTTTTCACGTTGCAGTGTTGAATGGCTTTGCTATATAGTGCATAAACCGTCTCACTTCCCTCACAAGTAGGTCATCAGGAATTACTGTATTGAGGGCTTCTTCAAAGAGACACTGTAGTTACAACTTTGCATCTCAAATGAATCTCCTCATCCCAACTCAGAAGGCGGGTAAAGTTTCTTGTCACTGAAACGATGAACAAGGTGGAGTGGAGGTAGATCATTTCAATTTTCACATTACCGTGGTCGATTGAATTACCTCTTGTTAGCTGAACTGCTATAGCTGCCCCTGTACAGCCTGCTGAGAGTGCAGAGTAAATGCATTAGTTTTGATGTCATGTCATCAAAACATGCTAAGAATAACATCCCGTCCATTTATACCTCTCAGCTGACAAGCAGTAACTCATTAAACAGCAGTAATTTGATCCCTTTTGATTGTCTGCCGAGTCTTTGGATAAAAAAAGCTGTATCGTCTGAGGAATATTTCCAAGGCCTCTGTTTTTTCTTCTTCGATTTTGAGAGTTCTAGAGTGCTTACAGAACAGGAGCCACACCACAACAACATCCTTAGCACCCTCCACACAGCTTTGCAATGAAGGGATTTTTGAAATGGGGCTAGAAGAAAACCTGGTTTAGACTCTGATGGTAACTGACCACATTGCGCTTTGATTTTTGATTGTACATCTCCTCAGCTAAAAGGCCAAACTTTTACAATGCAGGTGCTTTGCAGAATCACAGAACAACTGAAGTTTCAGGGACCTCCAGAGCTCGACTGGTCCAAGCTCCTGCTCAAAGCAGTCGCCTAGAGCAGATGCTCGGGGCTGTGTCTGCTCGGGTCTTGAGCACCTCTCAGGATGGAGACTCTGCAAAATCTCTGAGCAAACTATTCCAGTGTTTGACCACCCTCATAATGAAAAACAGATTCTTATGCAAAACCGGAATTTCCTCTATTTCAGTTCTTGCGAGGATTGGTGGTTTGTTTGGTTTTTGTTTGGGTTTCGGTTTTTGTTTGTTTGGGTTTGTTGTTTTTTTTTATGTGTAGTACTGTGCCTTGTAAGAGTTTGCTGTCAGAAGAGGCAATCTCATTGATTATTTTGAACAAAATTGTTCTTACTTTTACAACCACCATTTGTATTATGTTTGCAACATGCGATTAAGGATTTCTATTAAATGTTTTGTACAAGGCAGATCCCAATGACCAATATTTATTTACATTTTTTCCAGAACCCAGCATTAAAAGGACTATAGAGTAGAAATGTAATGCACAAGAGAAGCTATAAAACCTGCAATTCAGCTTGTATGAACAAATTTGGATATTTACTGGCATAGGGAATTTTCTCTCTTGACACTCAGTTATTGCTGTAGGGTGACAGACTCACAGATTTCCTGGAATCCCTTTAATTTGTAGTGACTTCTTTATTAAATTATGTATTCCAAAGGATAGCTCATTAACAACCAGTATATGGCAAATATATTCTCCAAGTTTTTTTAGTACAGAAATAACTATAAGTGGCTGCTATAGTTCATTAAGGCTAGCTTATTTTATAGTTCATTAAGGCTAATTTTAGACGTATAAAATGTATTTTAATAGCCATTTTTGCCTCTGTTTTTAATGTTTCTCTGCCATCTACTGCTAGCAATAGTTTCCGATTTTCTTCTTTGGTCCTAGATAATTTGCTGCTGTGTTTTCTGTGAAGTACTTAATGATGGCTTTTAATCAACAGTTTTGCTGGACAGCAGCAGATGCTGATCTTCAGTCAGGCACATATTCAATTACGTGCGCTTTTCCAGGGTACAAAAGAGCCAGTTACGATCTCTGATCTCTTGATACGTCACTCTGGAAATTCACCTAGTTTAATTGACAGAAATTTCTCTTAACGTACACATGTGATCAAAAATTTCAATAACTTGATTCACTGAGTGCCTTGAAGCCCGGAATAGGTTTAGTTTACATGTGAAAATTTGTACCATGTGAGTACAAAGTAATGTGGATTGATTTATTTTTGGTTTGGATTTTTTATTTTATTTTTATTGATAGCACAATAGTATTAGTAAAGTTCTTTAAAACAGGTTCTAGAACGGTTAATGTATAGTATGTATGTTTAACATTACCGTATACATCAGAGTAGTTTACCATGTGGTTAAACTCACCAGTCTGGAGACCCAGTTTTCCAGGCTGGATTTGAGCTGTATGTTCTTCTGTTGCTGTTTGCAACGAGCCGTTATAACACTGAGTTTTCTCCTCCTGGCTGCTCAGTATCTCACGGAGCCAGACGGTACCTGGCTTATCCATGACAGTCACGGGCTCTGCATTGCCACAGATCAAGACTCAGGTTTTCTGAAAGGTCACAAGGGAACATTCTCCATCTCTAATGCATTCCTGATTTTGATGTGAAGGGAAACTTTACCTCTAAATCTAATAAAATTATCTAGGAGAGAGGCTGATACACACACAACTTGGTGAAGGGAACACCTGCATCAGCCTAGACATGGGGAAGAGGGAGAAATACATTTCTTGTGCCTTTTCTACTTTCAATTAATGCTTAAGTATTTATTGATGAAAAGATCAGAATTGGAGCATTCTGCCTCTCACTCCTGAGTCTTTGCTATCAAGAATGGAACTCTGCCTGTTTAATGCCCATCTCAGCAGTCATTTACATTTTTGAAACAGTGAAGAAATTACAAAATGTTTCCCCTTCTGCATGTCGCTTACCCTCCTGACTCATGGTAAAAATCTATGATTCAAATCCTTATCCTGGGCTTCGGGCAAGCTCTGGGTTTGAGTTCCCATCTAACCGCAGAAGACTAAATCCAGACGAATACCATGAGGAGTACTAAAATGTTTTTCTCCCTTCTTGTGGGATTAAAGAACCAATGTGACAGTATTCAGGAGTACTCAAAGGCAAAGTTATTTCTGTTGTTCATTGGCACAGGAATACAGCAAAATTGGAGTCTCATTCAACTCTTGACAAGGACAGGTAATGATCTTAGGACACGTTTTATTTTTTCTAAACTGATCTAGTAGCAGATGTCCCTGCTCACTGCAGGGCTGGTTGGACTAGATGACCTTTGAAGGTCCCTTCCAACCCAAACCAGTCTGTGATTCTATGGTTCTGTACACTAAATTTTATAATCTGCTGACATGTTTGGGTTTTCATGCTATGTTCAAGTGGCAATTTCAATGCAGTTTTCTATTGTGAGAATTTTGTTTTGGTGAAGTCAGCACATTCATCCTTTGCTAAAGCATAGACAGACACGTACATGCCCACACATGCACCCAAAACCTGGGGTACTTACCTACAGAAAAAAACCCTGAACATGGTGGTGGAACAAGCTCACAAGATTGATTTCAGTGAGGGATAAAAGTAGTGATTGTTTCAGTTATGAAGAGGAAGGAAAGACCATGAAGTTCATCAGCAGCCAGCTTTCTTTTCCATTTTCTTGGAGCTGAAGGTCAAAGTACTGGCCGTCTTCAGCATTATGTGATGAATTTGTGTGTATATTCGGTGTATGTGTTTTTCTGTTTGTATGTGCATCAGTACCTCTGAAAACAGCCTGGTTTCACTAAGAAATCTCTCTCAAATTGAATACTATTAGCTTCAATTGCTTAGCACAAAACAGAGGGCTTTAAAATTGCTTTCTGTTGTTGTGATTAAGTGCTGAATGCTTTTCCTTTTCATTGAAAACGTTTTTATAAGTCAAAGAGATGGCCATTATTTTTTGTATGTAATTGTTTCTAATTGAGTGGTCATGAGGTCTGCTTTTGTCTAAACACCCCTAAGTTAATGAGCTTACTTCCAAGGGAACAGAAAGTCTCACTGTGAGGCCATGTAATCTTTTCTTTCTTTTTTCTTTTTTTTTTTTTTTTTCTGGTAAGGTCTTGGTGTGTACAGACACAGTAGAAGAAATCTTCTCAGTAGCCAGGAAATCAGACTTCCATCCTCCAGGTCACTCCACCACTTTTCTTCTCTCATTCTCTGTGAAACAGAAATTCAAGATTAAGACAGGTATTTAGGTGTTAATGTATCTCCATGAGAGCCAAGTACTCTGAACTCCCATTGGACCCAGTGGAGATCTGGACATTGAAGCCTGGCCGGCAATTCATCTGCCCACTTCAAAGAGAGGAGTGCATTTATCCACACATATGCCTGTTGTCATTTGAGTTTCCCATCTCTACGTCACGTGGATCCCACCTGTCAGTCCTGAAGGGCCTGTGTGTCACTTGTCATAGCTCTTGGTCCCACACAGATGTCTTGTTTACTCTAGCAAGTCTCAGCTGGCACAAAATGGTTGTCTGCAGGCAACTGGACTGAGCCTTAGAGGTCTATTATGGAGAATTTATCTGTGTGGTCTTCACAAACCCTGTTGTCTGGCTGACCAGTGACTGTAAGCGGAGTTTGCACGTCTACTGCACATGGAGACAGAGCCGTGCTTATGCCTGAAACGGATGCCTTGTTTCTGAGGTGTTTTGTCATAAGTGGAAGTGCCATTTAGATTTAGCAAAATGAAAATTATCTGAAACATAATCTGGAGATAGAACAAAATGTCCATTGAAATGTCAGTGTGAGTGTTTGCCGTCACTGTGCATGTGCTGGACTGATAAAGGTTATACATGCCAACAGCCAGTCTTCCGCAGAAGACACACTGCTTCGAGGCTCCACAGCTTTACACTGAGGAAGAGTTTGGAAACATTTCAGCCGATCTTAGCCAAAGTGGAAGATAAAAGGACTCGCAGGCTGCTACTGCATCTAATAGGACATTAACTCACCTGGCAAACCTGATACACCTTTTTTTTTTCCTTGATGCAGAGATCCAGAGTATGTGGTCTGTTGCTTCAGCA
>NW_010426127.1:15027-26858 GCF_000710305.1 Buceros rhinoceros silvestris | reverse complement strand
AGCAGGAGCTGAACAATTTTTTATTTATTTATTTATTTATTTGTCTTGTAAGTAGCATCATGTTTCGGTGTGGTCAAAAATCAATCCATGCATACCACATTGCTTGCAGGCGGTAGCCAGCATTATCTTCCAAGGTGTTCCGGGGACTTTGGCTGAGCTGGTGGATAATCCCAGGGTTGACAATTTGGTTTGCCTCCTCCTGGAGCTGAAAAATTAAGATTATGCAAAAGCCCATGTAGTAGCAGAGTTCCATATGAGAATTGCTTGTGCATCCTATTGATGCGTGGAAAAACTCCACAATCAAAATTGATTGTGAAGCAGGTATGTTTATTGTGATTTCAGCTCTATAGAGTCGGGTGCAGCGAGGGTCAGGTACCCTTAAAGGTGCATGCACACCACACCGTAGCTTTGGCTTCTTATATAAAGCAGTAAAACATACATATTCAAAGGATTGCTCAACTGCCTGGTACATATGTATTAGACTCTCCCGCTCCTGATGTAAATTAGGTCTCCTCCCCTTTGCACATGCGCAGTCTTCAGCTCTATAGAGTTGGGTGCAGCGAGGGTCAGGTACCCTTAAAGGTGCATGCACACCACACCGTAGCTTTGGCTTCTTATATAAAGCAGTAAAACATACATATTCAAAGGATTGCTCAACTGCCTGGTACATATGTATTAGACTCTCCCGCTCCTGATGTAAATTAGGTCTCCTCCCCTTTGCACATGCGCAGTCTTCTTACATGTTACAGGTCATACAACGTCATGCATCGCATGTCTCATTAACTTGGATTTATGCCTCCCCTGGGAGGAGAAAGTAATATTCAACAGTCTATTAAGCAGGTGCAGTTCGGGGAGGGCTAGTCATTATCTCTTGTATCTTATGACTCAGGTCCCTTTAGGCCACATCCTCCCTCGTGGCTGTAGAAACAACAGTCTTCTCCTCTTTATCTTGTCCCAAACAATGAGGCATCAAGTGATAAGACCCTCTGTTTACCTAGAGCTTTTAGCAACTCAAAGACAGGGCAGGCAAAGCATTTTTAACAAAGTTAACTGATATTCAAACCTGTGGATATTTTCTACTTTCCCAACTCACTATAGGTCTCCAGATCACTAGCTGGGTTCCCCCTTTCTTACTTCTTGCTTCTGTGTAGGCAAAATATCATTTCTCCTGGCTTCCCACAAAGGGACAGTGGTGGGAAGGAAGATGTGAAGATGGTGAAGCCAGAAACAGCCACGGGTAGTGGGGAAAGGCAATGCTAACAGATTAATCCACACACCTTCCATTGCTTTTGTTCCTGCAGCTTCTCAGTATTTTCTAGAATCCCTGACATCTTCCGAGTTTCTGGGAAATTGAATTTGCCTCTGTTTTCTGTCAATAACCCTCCTGATTTTCTTAGGAAACATAGAAAAGTATCCATCCTACTTTCCAGTACGTAAGAAAAATTTGTGTAGCCAAATGAGTTCATAAAACTCACCTGATATGGTTGAGGAGCGGCTCCAAACTGAGTAACCTGGGGAATTCCCGTAATAATGCAGTGCATTTTATTTGCCTAGATAGGATAGTAAGTAAATGTTAACTTCTTAGAATAAATTTAACTTTCCTACTGAGCTTCCACAACCCACATGACTGAACTTGTTTTCAGTGTTTCCTTGATGTTGAGTTATCCCCTTGGATTAATTTGCTCAGACCTTTACAGCACATTATGCTGAGTCAGTGGGTGGTCTGGCTCCTATCCAAGGCACATCAGGTGTCCAAGGAAAAGGTTAATGACAGTCTTTCCAAAAGAACAAAGAAGCCATTGTGGTTTCTCATGGTGTCTCACTGCAAAGAGTCTGAGCAGTGACCCCAGATTTAGTGTACAGTTACTACAAAACATGGCAAAGTATGATGTTACCTCACTTCAGCCATTCTGAAAACGAGTCATTTAGGTCAAGCAGGTCATGGTGATACTTCCTCTCATCCCTGGTGAAAATTAACTACAGGCACAAGCTAACTCACCTCTTTCTGTCTTTAACAGTCATGTTGATTTTGGAGAACTTATGTTCTTGAGAAGTTTCTCTCTGTATAGAGAATAAATAGCTGAGATCAGTGAACATTCATGGTGAGAGAGTTTTTTATGTGTTGTTGGGCAATGCATAGCAAAACGGATATAACAACCAACCTGTATTCACAGACGGAAAAAAACATTCAGGGGAGGAAGAGCTCAAGCAGAGCCTTGAGCACATGCTTAGAGCTGAGCAGGTGTAGCCTTCCTGTCTTGTAGGAGCTAGTGAAGCTGCTTCTGAGTTCCAGGCATGTGTTTCACTGCAAAGGACTTCGGTGAATCTGAAACACAGAGTGAGTCTGTGAGTGAATTGGGAATAAGCCCCATGCTCTTGCCCTCTTATATCTGCACTTCCAAAACCTTGGTTTTACCAGAATATCCTGTTCATGACAGTTCTTTCCCCAAACCTAGTGACAAACACTTTACGAACAACACCCACCCGCTCCCAAAAAAAAGAAAAAAAACAACCAACCAAAACCCCAAAGTATTAGGCTTGATGTTGCAAATCCCCTGTTGAAATGTGCTGTAAAAGTTTAGGCCTGTCAGAAATATTTTGTCAGTCTGTCTCTGGTTTTCCAGTGAAAGGCAGGGTTTGGTTTTTTTTTAATCTCTTTTTGATGAGCTTCCTATTGGGTTTTTGGCTACTTATAGAGGAAAGTTAAGGTTTTTTTCTTTTCAATTGCAGTTTCCAACAACAACAAAAAATCACTTTAGAGATATTCTTGCTTTCATTTTTTCCTGATGTTGCTTTTATTCTTGACATTCAGCCTGCTCGACAAGGCCTGATATGACACTCCGTAAAATCTTTATCCTGTCAAAGCCCTGCAGTGAGCATTGCCCAGTGCTTCTAGAATCTACATTTAGCATCCGTTCGTATGACTGGATCGGTGGGGTTCTCTTATCATTGACTAGCCCTCCAGCTTTATATGAAAGGGCACAAAGTTAATGAAAACGGCATTAAAACTCTATTAGCATTTACTGAGATTACTAAGCCTTGTTCTGAACTTAACATTTGTTTCAGCACTTTTTTTAAACACACAGTACCCAGAACCTAAGACAGCAGGAAAAGTCCTACAGTCGAGCCCTTTTCTCAGGTGAGGATGTTAATTCACAAGGAACAGAAAGCTTTGATTTTGAAGGGAATTATTTGAGAGTTAGGGGACTTTTTATGTGTTGGTTTGGGGTTTTTTCCTTCTTCTTTTTTCTTTTGAAGGAAGAGCCCCTCATTGGAGTTTATGTTTCTGTACATCTTCATCTGAACTCCTGGAGAAATGAATTCCAGAGAGAGAAGGTTCTCCTGGAAATGTCACATTACACCCTGCTTCTTTCAGAATGTTAATGAGGATTTTTGTTCAGACACAAACTTTTTAATTGCCATTGCTTTTCTTGGGGGAAAAAAAAGAGGCAAAACCACAATGTAATAGTGATACAGGAAGAAAAATTGCCTAACATCCATGTGAAAAGCAGGCTGAAGTATTCTTGAACCTAAGGACACGTGCTTTTCATTCACGGCTCTGGTTCTAGCTCAAGTAAGACCTTCAGGTGGCACAGGTATATTGCTTATTTTAAAAGTACCGAGGGATTATCTTGAGCCTCAAGGCCAAGTTTCAATTCCATGTAGCTTAAGCATACGCTACAATCCCGTTGTGCAGAGTAGCATCTCATATTGCTTGACTCTGGGTCTTCTCTGGGTTCTGTGTGGTTTACTTGTGGTCCTAAGACATTATGATACATTTTTTGCTGTGTTTTGGGTACTGGAAGTACCCACACCGGGACTGGAAGACTAGAGCTTGAGCTAAGATGTGTCACACAACTTGCTACAACAGATGTAGAGGCTTTTTAACTTTGGTCGCTAAGCCTTTTGGCATAGCTGTTGTAGACTGTGCCTAAACCTCCTGTGTTTGAGACAGAGACAAGTAGATGTAGATTTGTGCTAGAGTTTCTCAAGGGCATGTTGGCAGTGGTGTTCAGCAAAAGGATCGAAGGAAATTGGGTTCTGCCTGAGTTCTATCCTAAGGAAACCTTCAGATAACACAGATTTGATATATCTGACTACTCTGATATTGTGGAGGAGAGCCAGCACTGCTGGTGATTACGATGTGAGACACAGACATTGACAAAGGTGAGAATTCTTTTGGAAGAAGGATGGTCTCAGCTGAGGTACTTCAATCTTTCTCTTTTTATAGAAGGAAAAGCCCAAGAACTGATTAAGCTATTCTGTAAAATGCACAAACCCCGTTTTTGTTTTGACTATACTGAAGGACTGATTTGATGGCTGGGAAGGAAGTGGATGGAGAAGTGACAGTCTCAGCTTCATTCTTGATTTTGACATGTTTTTTTTCCCCATGAGAAAACCTTCAGCCCAGGCTTGTCTTTGTTCACCTTCTTCAAATTTGGATAATGGTGTTTGAACTAATTGTCTGTTTAAATTATATATTATCTGGGTCAATTCTTCTGCTAAAAATGGAGAGAAATCGTCTCTAACCCAAAGGAGTGTTTTGAGGGTAAATTCACTAAGTGCTTCCACTCCTGCAGATATAAGGTAACATTAAGAGAGAGCATATAAGGACTTTGGCTGATAAAAGGACCTTAAGAGAAGAGTTGGATGAAATTATCTTCTGTCATGTGTTGAGTCAGCTACTGAAATAGGTAGTTACTTAAAATGTCCACAGGAATCAAAGCGTAACGGAAGTCTTAGACAAAGGAAAATAATTGACATCGCTATGGATGTAATGAGAAATACACTATCAGGTTTTACAAAGGCTTAGGCCAAGGGCTTGATTCTCAAGCTATGGACAGGAGAACTGCTTGTAGCCGAGTGTAAAAAACCAAAAAACAAACAAAAAATTAAAATTAGAAATGAATTCATAACACAGGGTGGTATTAACTGAACCCAGCTTGTCAGTGCTGGAGCTCAACATGAACCCAGGTATTGTTCTCATTAGAACGAACAGAGATTGAAGCATTTATGATAAACACTGTTATATGCTTCATGTTCCTTCCATAATGGACTCTAAGTGTGTCACACTGAAGCTATTGCAATACAGATGTTAATAAAAGCCCTGCATGCCTTTCATCCTGTTGGTCTTACCACTCCAATGTGCAGAGCTATCAATAGCCTTGTTTAAAAGCAGCAAAACTGAGATATAAAGAGGTTAAGTAACTTGCTAGAGGCTATTAGAGGAGCACAGTTGTGTCAGTTGCTCCTAAGCTCGGAGGTTTTATTTGCATCTCACCCTCTTCAAACTTTATTTTTGAATAAATGAAGTAAAAATATCTGTGGCATATATCTGATCATTTCAGTAGAAGTGCTTCGGGGATTAATTTGATCTGCTAATTTCTCGGTAGATACCAGGAACTTGGCTGTGAGTATTTAAAGCACACTGATCCCATCTATTGAGGCTGCTGTGTGATTGATTGTTTTGGGTTACAGTTGTATTACAGTAGGTTGCCTGTCTTCATGTTGATAATTTCTTTTGGGTTTAGTAGCATTTCACTGTTTTCTCCACTGCATGCACTCCACTGCATTTTTCACTGTCTAAGGTATTTCACTAACAACCTGTGCTAATACTTTCACTGTCGTGTCTGGGTCACGTACTGATTGTGACTGACTCCGGAGTGAGGAAGGCGCTGATAAAACACAACAAAAAATCCCATGAGAAAATCACAGCTGTGAGGATTCCCAAAGAAGAGATAGACTGAAGGCAAAGGAAGAAAGGCAGCTTCATCTTCTTTAACTTATCAGTCTAAAAGTTAGATTTTCAGTCTAAGTGAACACTACACGGTCAATTAATATCACCTTAGAGGATTAAACACCCTTTGGAGCTGCTTGCTACTGGCCGTACACAAGCATGGATAAATATCCATCAAAAAACCGAGGAGTAGAGAGGAGAGGATAAAAGCAGAAACCCATCCAGTCCACTATCCTGATTTTTGATGGGAGCTATTTAATGATGGTGAAGAAAATAGATGAGAAAAATTCACAGAAAGCTTTCAGAGAAGTAAATTCAAACATAGCAAGCTCTATAATTAAGATCCACCTGGACTGTGGGGCTTAACTCATCTTTTTGTGTTTACTGCCACTAACTGACCTAACTAGACAGTGAGGATGGTGAAATACGTAAAACTAGCATAGCTACTCCCAGGCTTTTGGGAAGAGCTCGCTGCTAAAACTGAAGACAAAATAGGGAGCAGGACAAACTGGTGATGGGTGTAGGCTGGAGAACAGCTAGATATGAAATAACAAAAAGGACAGCCTGGTTTATTGATATTTGCAAACTGTTGGTCATTTTCCTTAGCCCTAGTGTTATAGGCAGGATGGCAGGTAAACAAAGATTAATGATAACTTTAAAATAGCCCTTAAATATCTGTAATGTGGCAGTGTGAAATTTGGATTTGTGTACGCTTTCTTTCAACTCTCCCAGCTCCTTGTGTTCACGTCTGGTTGGCTTTGCTAAAGCACCAGAGAGCAGGAACAATATTCTAGTACCCAATAAACTGGCTTCCGGATATCTTGACTACATGCTTAAATATTTTACAGAATCCAGCTCCATATTCAGGGAGCCTGTATCCGAAACTGGGACTGACGCCTTTTTCACTGTGTGATTCATAGCTGCAATCTGCTCAGTATAATGAACACAAGTCCAGCCTCACAAGAAGCAAATAGCACTTCTGCAGAGAAGTGTTTTTATTTTCTCTGTTGTATCAGAAAGATAAAAACAAGGCAAATATTAGAATAAGGTGTCTAAAAATAAATTATTTATTTTTCAGACCTCTTTCTTTGAACTTTACCTTGAAAATGCAGCTCAGATGACATCATATATAACTTGTTTTCAGCTCCTGGAAGCAGATAATTCTTTCTTTTATAATCACCCAGATTTAAAAATAAATCTGATATTCATGCGAGATACTAGTTTTGCTGTTTATTTTGTGCCTTGCATGATTCCAGGAATAACTTTCTGTTTTCCTTTCTAAATGCTGCTGGAATCTGCAAAGGAGGAAACAATCCTAGTTTTGTATTTTTCTCCGTGTAATAACAATAATCAACAGGAATAGCATCCCGTCTACCTTTGTAGCACAATTTATCATCTGGAGATCTCCAAATGCTTTTCAAACCACGTGATATTAACTGTGGTTTAGTGACCAAAGCAACAGCAACGCATAGTTAAGCGATTTTCCCAGTATCACAGTGAAACCCCACACTAGAGCTGAGCGCAGGACCACATCTCCTCCTGTTTTATTCCCAGCTGAGAAGCTCTTCTGTAATCTCGCCACCTTTTCCATCCTGTGTTAGTTGAGTTTTGTGCAGCCAGTTGCACTTTGTTAGATGTGATTTACTGATGAATCCATCTTTTATGTTACTGTGATGACGGGGAGAGAAGGAATCTTTTCTCTTTCAAATTGAACATAGTTTTAGAATGCAGTTTGGCCACTGAGGAGAGGAGTTGCCTGAGACGATTAGATGAGACTCAGTCGAATGAGAAGTCTTTTTTATTTCTGATGGGGTACCTGTGCTGTGCTCATCGCTGCAGTTTCTCAACACAGCAGTGTCACGGGAGAGTTATTTGCTGGAGGGACAGTATTTGAGGGGCCGTAAATGATGTATGTCAAGGCGTCCTGTCTCGTCTGGGTCATTAAAATTCTTACAATAATGATGCCAGTAGTAACGAAGGATACACAACACCACAGTGAATGTCCCACTCTATTATCCCATTTCTCTCACTGCGGAGAGATCTGGAGGAGATCTGGGATCTCCTCTCCCAGAGGAGATGCTGCTGAGTTACTCATGGTGAGTATCCTAACCTGCAGCACATTGAGTATTGAAAGTCTAGAGGAAAAAACCCAATCCAAACAAAAAATCTGCAACACATAAATTTTAAAGGGATATTGTGAAAGTTGCATTAAGTTCGTTGTGGTAGCTCAAGTTTCGTAATGTTAGCCTGTACAGTCCATTCCTAAGAAAGCCTGAAGACCTCACGTGGAAGTCCAGCTATGCTCTTTGGCAGCTTTCAAATGTGGTAAGATTAAGTTCTTGGCTCCACCTTCCCTAGAGTAGTTTGTTATTTAGCTGATGGACACAAAGCCTCTGCAGCAAGAAATTGTGCTAATATCACTCAAAAACAGGCCTGAAGAATTAGCTGTAGCACCAATGAAGAGAGGTTTTTTTTCTTTTAATTCTTGGTGGCCATCCTTACAAATCCCTTATTATTAATTCATTGAAGTGTCACATTTAAAATGCAAGTTCCTTTCCATCCTCCTCCCCATCTCAATGTGTTTCCTTTGAAGTATTCCAGGAGCTCTAGAGAGGCCATCCCCAGTGGGGTCACTGTGATTAGCCAGCTTGCAAAATGAATGCCCTACACCAGCTCAGGTGAATTCAGCTGAGTCCTGCTTAGCACTCCCAGCTTGCAAAAGGCATCTGGACTTTATGGTAGAGGAAGGAAAAGGTAAAATGAAGGATAGCAGGTATGTTACTCTTAATGCAACCATGCACCTTTTTTTGTTGTTGTTGTTCAGCTTTAGTGCTACTATTAGGAGTGATATTTTTACTAAGCCAGGGTTTCCCCTCCTGAGGTACATCACAGACCCATATCTGCCATCAGCAGAATCTGTTACGTGGCAGCGAAATCAATAATAGAAACAGATCTCTGTTTGACCTTGCGCGTAGTCTCCTTTTTTGTCTCCTCTGCTCTCCTATGGCATCCATTCTAGCAAGCAACGTCAAGGCTCAACTGGCATGGAGTTTCTATATCCAGGTGGGTAACAGTCCATTGTCCTTGATCCGTGCTACCATCCAGACACAGTTATGAGTTGTTCTAGGCAGTACAAACCAGCCCAGGCCAAAATTGTGCTTGAATGTATTGAGAAAGCCTATTGTGTTCTACTGCAGTACCTGTGGTCCCAGGGGGCTTAGGGAACGTACTGGAGGAAAAGATTGTGTTTTCAGGTAAAGACCAGCTTAGAGAATGCATTGTCCATGATTTCAACTTCTAGAGGCAACATAAATACTGTTAATAATGACCATAATAGCATGGTAAATCTTATTATCAATAATGGCTAAACAGTTTAATAATCTTCATCAAATGACTGAGTTCCTTATCCAGCAGCCAGACTTGCCGTCTCCTGTGTGTTAATGCAACTGGTACTTAGAACTGGGAGCAATGTAATTTTGAGTATACACCACACAAGTCCTTGGTTGCTAGAATGGATGCCATAGGACAGCATAGGAGGCAAAAAAGGAGACTACGCGCAAGGTCAAACAGAGATTTGTTTATATTATTGAGTTAAAAAAGTTTTATCAGTTTGATGTGGTTTGTGAGGAGAGCTTGTGCATACTAATGAACCCATGAAACCTGTGGCCATAAAGTTATTGTTTATAATTTATATAATATTAACACGGTCCCTGTGAAAAAAGTCTCAAATACAATGTTATTTCCCACTAAGAGCGCAAGAAGATCTGGTATTCTCACTCAAGTAAAAGTTTACCATTTTCCTAAACTGGGAAATCAAAACTGTACATACACTGCTGGAGATTCACAAGTCATAGATATATATTGACTTTATGGGTTGGTCATGATGCATGTCCATAAACCAACCGATCTGTTGGCTGTCTCACCATAGTCTTCCTCCTTGGTTTAAGACCCATCAGATGCATTCCACACAGCTTGGTGTCCTCACATGGCTGTACACTTTGGCTGTCTTACTGCCCTTTTCCAAACTGGAACTCAAGTATTGCACCTTTCCTACTTTTTAAACAAGGTCTGGATGTCCTTAAGGGTGATGTTGGCTCTTTCAAGAAAACTCAGTACTTAGGAAACCAAAAAGCTATCTGGAAAGTAGTTTGACAGGAAAGGGCCTGGGGGTGCTGGCAGACACCAGGTTGAACATGAGCCAGCAAGGGGACCTTGCTGCAAATGCAGTGAGTAGTATCCTCAGCTGCATTAGACAAAATACTGCCAACAGGCTGGGGGAGGTGATCCTTCTCCTCTGCTCAGCTCTGTTGAGGCCACACCTGCAGTACTGTGTCCAGTTCTGGGCTCCCCAGTACAAGAGAGGCAGGGACGTATTTTAGAGAGTCCAGCAAGGGGCCACGAAGATGATTAAGGGTCTGGGGCATTTCTGCTCTGAGGAAAAGCTGAGAGAGCTGGGACTGCTTAGTCTGCAGAGAGAAGGCTCAAGAGGGATCTCACTAAAATCTATAAATATGTGAAGGGAGGGTACAAAGAAAATGGAGCCAGGCTTTTTTCAGTGGTGCTCAGTAACAGGATCAGAGACAATGGGCAAAAGTTGAAACACGAGAAGCTCCCTCTGAACATCATGAAAGACTCCTTAACTGTGAGGATGACTGAGCTGTGGCATAGCTTGTCCAGGGAGGTGGTGGAGTCTTCATCCTTGGAGATATTCAAAACCCACCTGGACATGGTCCTGAGCAGCAGTCTGTAGGTGGCCTTGTTTGAGCAGGTGGTTAGGACCAAGTGAAGTCATAGAATCATAGAATGGTTTGGTTGGAAGGGTTCTTTAAAGGTCATCTAGTCCAACCCCCCTGTCATGGGGAGGGACATGCTTCACTGGATTATGTTGCTCAAAGCCTCGTCCAACCTTTCTTCCAGAGGTTCCTTTCAATCTCAGCAATACCATGATGTTATTATTCCAAATACCAATAATTAGAGAGAGAAAACTGGGCACATGGGTGCCTAGAAAAGCCAAACAACCTCTAAAAAGCAGTGTCATCAAGTTTGCAGCTTCTCACAAATTTCATTATCACATAGGTAGGGAGTGACATAAGCATAATTTACCAAATTCCTTTACCTGTGTTTGGCTCTTGTGCTTTGTATTTGGCTCCATGGGTATCTGGGAGACCTAGTGCTCCTTTCTAATGTGATTTGTGGTTTTATTAAACGGATTTTGGAGATAATTCTGTTGGGATTGTTCCGCCTGCCAACAGGAAACCAGGACAGCATTTTCAGTACTCTTCAGCCTACGTAATCTAAATAAATTCATGAATGCACAAAATTTATCCTACCTCATTCCTCTTGCCCAGCAACGTGTGTTGGCTCGAAGAGCTCAGATTTGCTGTAATCGCCTTTTCCTCTCCAGTAACTCCTTAGAAGTCAGCCGTCTCCTTCAGATAACTCTGGAACTTCCACCATTTCTAATTATCTCAGGTTTTGTTTCTTTTTATGAACTTTTGGATTTGGAATATTTTGTGTAGCTTGAAAGAGTAATCGGTAATTTGGGAGTGAGGGAGTCACACCAGCACAAATAGTGGGAGGATACACTCCTCAATTATATATCCATTGAAGTCAGGAATGCTTTTAAATTCAGTCATTAATTTTTAGTACTCCAACAAATGAATCTCTTAAATAGGGTTATCAAAGAAATAGGAATTTAAGAGTTGAAAATAAAACTCTAAAGGAATAAAATTTTGGTTTGGTAAGAGATGAGGGCAGAGTCCTTCGTGTATTTCCAAAATGACACATTTTTGGTTTTTTTACTAAGAAACAGTGATAACTGTGTAAACTTAAATACCTTTATAATCCTACTATATACTGAGTTGTCTTCTTAGAAATCCATTTCCACAGAAGATATTTGTACTGCACTAGATATTCCATTATTTACAAGCTATCTTTACACAACCCTGCTTTGAAAAGACATCGGAGGTGAAAAAAGCACATCTGTTCCATTACTCTCTAAAATATAAGGTTGTTTTTACTGTCAATTTAGCCCAACTTTATAGGAACAAAGAAGGTTGCACTGTTTCTGCTAAAAGATAATGTCTTGGTCCTA
>NW_010426127.1:11772-14928 GCF_000710305.1 Buceros rhinoceros silvestris | reverse complement strand
CACGACTAAGCATTTAGAATTTGTTTGCATAGATTATCTGATCTTTTCTTTTGATCCTTGCCGTTCTGTCAGAGTGCTTGGCACAGGACTGCCTTCTCCAGCGGAGAATCCAGCTGGATTTTGGTCTTGGAGCATTAAAGATCAATTTTGATCACATTTGTACCAGGATTTTTTTTTCCCTTTATGTTTGGCCAGGAAAACTCAGTGGTACTTTTTGTTTAAGAGATTCATAAATATCTCTGGTATTATTGTGAAAAATGACACCCGTTTCTGACTTATTTTAGATTTAGTGAGACCTTACTGCTGTTTCTTGGAATGTAAGAGAATGGATTTGCAACTTGTTAATATCTTACATTTGGGAACTCAGACCAACATATGTTTGCATGATGGTCATCTGCATATTCTAAAACAGTTGCAACTGTGCAACATATGCATTCTGCAGTGCTTTTTATCTCCCCCTTACAAAACACATATCAATCTCTCCATCTTCACATAAAGGCAGAGGATGCTACTGGAACAGAGAGACAAGAGGTTTTTAGTCTCTCTCAATCCCACTTGACTATTTAAGTGTTAAAAGGGATTACTTAGAAAAGAGAAAATAAAAATATTCCTCTTTATTAAAATTTGATCAGAACATCAAGGTTAATGGTCATTCAGCATTTTTACTTGCCATTTCTACTCACAAGAGCAGTTGCTTCTTCAGTACTACAATGAGTTTGGCATCGCGTTGCAGCAAAATCCAAAGATAGCAAATCTCCATTGGAAAGAGAAAGGAAAATCACTCCTACAAAATGAACTGACATTTCTGCCTGTCAGTTGAAAGTTTTGTTATTCGATACAGTCGAGATCATGCCTGGTATATGACAATCCACCTATTCTTTCTGAATCACACATCATTACTAATAGCACATCCTGTCACAGGTACTCAGACAAAATATATAGTACATTATATAGGAGGCAGAGTAGAATCCATCTTATTTTCTTCACGGTGTACTTAAGAGAAATGAAGCTTATTTTTGCCAGTAAAATGCAAAGACGCTTGGAGAAATGATCCCACTCCTTCCTCCATTACCCAGAGACTTGACTGATCAGAGGATAGCTGTGAGGCACTGATGTGGTGTGCTCATGAGGGGTATATGGACTAATCCTTCTCCACAGGCTTTCCTTCTGGAATATAGCATGTACTTGTGGTTAAGACAAATAAACTCAAGCTGTGAATGTGGAGCAGAGGTAGGTACAGATTGCTAAGCAAGAGGCTTAAGATAGTGGAGGCCTTGTCTTGCAAAAGGAGACTAATGTGGTTCTACCAGCAGCTGGAGCTCTAGAGGAACATTGACCATGAACAGTGACATATTTCAGTCCCGGGCTGAAGCACTTGATCCAACTTAGAGACACACTTACAATGATTTCCCCAAATGGTTGCATCCTCTCTTTCAGCACTTCATGATCCTGTGAGCAAAGAAATGTGATGAAACCCACTAAGTGCTCGTGTTGTTTCATTTTTGAAGAGGGAATTTGAGAGCAGATACAACTGCTCTGTAAATCTGTTGAGAAGATGGAGTCCTTTCCAAAGGAGGGTTCAGCTGATGAGGATTTGCAGATTCAGTTACTATAACTGTGAATACATTAATACATTGTCCCAAATGCATTAGCCTATGTATATTATTTCTCCTTGTTACAGACCATTAGACAGTCCACAGCTTGGGCTCTGTGTTGAAACACTCTAACTCTGGTTGTGGTTTGAGTGGGGTTTTTTGGGTTGTTGTTGTTGTTGCTACTTTTCAGTTCTGTTTCAAAAAAGCTAAATGAGGCTAGCAAAGGGTTAAGTCAGCTTGTAGTGGACAGTGAGACACACACAGATTGCAAAGGATTAAATCTCTAAATGTCAAAGGGAGAGGAAGGAAGCATCTGCCTTCCAATCTTGCCTGAGCATCCCATAATTCGTCAGCATTAATGCTGGTAAAACAGAGATTAGAAAATCTACTGTTGAGCTAAGTGGAGACTGCAGCGGGGAGATAAGTGAACCAGAATATCTGTTCAGGGCTCATTTGTTCAACTTCACTCATTCAGAACCTTTCTGATAGAGAAACATAGGTCTGAATACAAAATTCAGTTTGTTCAGCTCTGCCATCACTTTCCAAACTATTCTCAGATGTTCATTACCATGTAGAAGGCTTCAGAGGCTGGTTTCTTAGGTTCGGGCATGCAGCTGGGTTTACACCATGGAGTTACTTACTCAATACTTCCTCAGGTTAGATCTTATTTTTTTTTTGTTCCTTGAAGCTGTTGGCCAGAAAGCCCTGAGGAGAAAGGATGGAAGAACATTGGGTTTTATTCAAAATATGATCTCTTTCCTTCTGAACCAATATTAACTGAATATTCTCAAGAAAAAATTGTTTTAGATTGAGTTGTCAAACTGTTAGTTATTAAGAGATCCTAGTGTATTTTCCCACGGATCAAATCTGAGGACAGATAATTATATTCTACTGATTTTTTTTTTCAGAGCTGTTTAAAATTTTCTTTTAATTTCCGTGACACGATCCAAGCCCCCGGATAACAGAAAATCTACAGACAATTCAAATCTGGCCTGAAAAGTCTAAGAGTAAACAGTGCATGAGCATAGAAAAGTATAAAAATTATCGACTTCTTATATGGGAAAAAGACTGAAGAGAAAAGAGAACAAGTATATTATCACACAGATAGTGAAATATTCTTTATTCCTCTAGACGTGGTTTCTGTTCCACTGAGAAAGGGTTTGCATTTTAGCAACGAGTATAGTGGCATTTTGTTCAGAGCTTGTCAGTTGGATGACAATGATGATTAATTGATAGCATTGGGCTTTAAAACACTGTGAAAAAATACTTGAGGGCCTGAGGTACCAGCTTTTCTCACATCTAGATCTGGTTTAGGAGTGGCTTTGCAGATGCTTTGCAGTTGAGATGCTGTTTGCATGAAATCAAATAATTCCATTTGAAAGAGGGGCACTTTGATGTAATTTCGGTATTCTTCGGTGTCACCCTAGTCCTAGATCCTGGTATTTTTGTGTTTTCCAGCATAAGAAGCTCCACGGTGCTGGGGTAGTACTTTCAGCATACTGGTTTCAAGGGTGATAGCAGGCTAGGAAAAACCATTTAGGGGCTGGTGTAAAAGGGAAAG
>NW_010426127.1:0-11702 GCF_000710305.1 Buceros rhinoceros silvestris | reverse complement strand
GGGAAAGAGCAATCAGCCAGTAACAACCCAAACCCCTTGTGCTTCAAGGATGATTTCAATAAACCAAAAATGTTTCTAGGCCATAGGAAATGCAATTTGCTAATAGACTGTAGTATAACGATTAAGGGGAAGCGATTGTAATTGTAAATTACCATGAGACACGTGGAAGGCACTAATACACTTAAAATACAATAACGCATACATCTATGGCTAGTAATGAAGGTGATAATCACCTTATATTCACAAAGGAAATGATGTAATAAATCCTATATAATGCAGTTTACAGGTTACCTTGGCAAGGGCACTTGAATCGACAAGCAAAGAACAGGCAGTCCAATAGCTGCAGTATATATTATAATTAGGTGCATAAAACTCTAATGAAATGTTGTCCTGAGTAACATTGATTCCAGTGTGGTGGGGTAAGAGTACAGTGGTGTAATGACATTCAGCTAGGTTAGTCCACTAAGGAATTGGAGAAACACCCATACTACCCTTGATGGGGCCCTTTCAAACAACTCTTCCACCTCTCCCTTTAGTAAAACTTACTGCTTTCTGATTCAAAATAAAAAAAAACCCAAAACAAAAAAACCATCCAAATAAAACCAGGAAAGGGATCCTGCAAACAATCTCAGCACAAGCAATTTTTCGTGTTTAATTAGCATAAATTTAACATCCCGGGGAGGGGGGGGAAAGGGGGGAGTT
Source organism: Buceros rhinoceros silvestris (assembly GCF_000710305.1). Lineage (NCBI taxonomy): Eukaryota > Metazoa > Chordata > Aves > Bucerotiformes > Bucerotidae > Buceros > Buceros rhinoceros. The sequence continues at coordinate 11,000 of NW_010426127.1, read as the reverse complement.
TGCAGCATGTATAAGCTGAAAAAGCCCTCCGCAGTGTGCTCTCAATTTCACATCTCACTTAATATGGGGGTTTGGAGATGTTTGGAAGAAGAGTTTCATTGTAAGGTGAGCTCTGTAAGGTGAGGAAGTGATATGCACAGTGTGTGAAATTATGGTAGTGAATTATCAGCTGCTTTTCAGGATTAGGATGGAACTCAGGCTAGAAAAGAGAAAGACAGGCTGCATTTATTACTCAACAATGATGATAGGAGATTCACAGAGGTGCCAATATGAGCAACATCGTATCAAATATAGGCTTACTTTTATTAGCACCCTAGTACAAGTGGAAAAAATAACAAAGGGGAAGGAAAGACTGAAGGACTTAGGTCTTCTCTTCCTGGAGAAGAAAAAGGCTTTTGACACTGTTCCAGTACTTGAAAGGCAGCTACAGAGAGAATGAGGCTCTCTCTTCACAAAGAGCCACAGGGAGAAGATAAGGGGCGACAGGTACGAGTTGTACCAGGTGAGATTTCATCTTGATATAAGAAATATTTTTTTCATGGTGAGAACAACCAATCACTGCAAAACCCTCCACAGGGATGTGGTAAAGTTCCCATAACTTGAAGTTTTCAAGATGCAATTGGGCAGGGTGCCAGATGATCTCATCAAGGCTCCCTTTCCCAGAAAAAGTTGGACCAGATGATGTTGTGAGGTTCCTTCTAACATGTGCTGAGATTCTAATGACACATGAGGATTATTTCTAGTTCTTGATATAGACATATACCAAAAATATTCATTTTCAGGCATTGTAATAGTTCAACTTCAGAAAATAATTTAATATAAATTACTTTCATACCAGCTTTGTCTGAGTATTGTTGATCTCAAGGTAAAAAAATCGTATGATTTTCGTGCTTTCAAATAATAACTGAACTCAAATGCAAACATGACAAATTTGGAAGGCTGATCATGAAATCATCCATTTTCACAGCACTCCCATGGATCTAGTTAAAATATTCAAGAAGCAAAGAGCTGAAGTTTCAGGTAATTATCATGTGTTTATCAAATAGAGTTCAGAAGTTCTATTCAAGTTTATAGTTATTCTTACATGTACCTTACACAAATAACTTGTTCATGCTCCAGCAGGAAGAAAAAGCTTCTTCAGGAAACCTGAGCCCAATTCCTCCGAAGCTGATAGTCGCCATTGCAAATGATGCCTACCTTTATTTTCAGTCAGTCAAAACTTCATACAGTAGGAAACATCAAGACACATTCACGTCTTTTTAGGTAGGCACACAAAACAGACACTCAAATTTTGGATTACCAGGGAGATAACAATATACATGTTTCGTACCCTTTATTTATATCTTCAGCAGTAAATAGCAGCCCTGTACTCTTCAAAATTCAAATCAAAATGTTTTGGAAGTGAAAGTATATGTTGTTAGGATGGAGAAGTGCAGATCTTAATTCTCAGTGACTTCCCATTTAAAGGAAGAGTCCTCCATTGATTACCCCACTGCCCTAATGAAATTCTTGCTATTTTATCTTTTATAGCACAGAGGCAATGGGAATATTGCGCTGACCCAGTCAGTCCCCATAACTCACTTTGTTAGACTTCAAAAGAGGCTCCTGCCCGGCAAACAAATAAACTCAGCTTGATGTTATAAAAACTGTCAGATGTTTTAAGGCAAGATTTGGATGAGCAAAACAATGAATGTTTCAGATAGCTGTGACTGGATGTAAGTGTAAGCGGAATGTCCTAGAGAGCTGGAGATCATACCCTTGGAGCTTTACTGAAAATGCATCCTTGCCTATTTATCTGTTTTTATTTCAACACAAGTTTGCGATGCCATATGCTATTTGTTATGTGGGGTTTTGTCATATCCTCTGCATTGCTCTTATTCTGTCTCTCTCTGTTCTCCTTTTGTGAGTCCTTCTCAGCCTGGCTGGCATAATTTCAGTGTTACAAACTTTAAACGACAAGCCAGCAGGATAATGTCTCAAAGGGATCCTCAGCAGTGCTGGTTAAGTGAAGCACAACGAAAAGGGGATTTTAAGAAACTGAGCAGAGGGTCAGATGCAGAGAGTCAGAGCCCAAAATACACAGGCAAGAACGAATGGTCAGCACAGGGTATTCCAATTCCCAGAGTGCCCTGCACCAAAGAAATGCTTTCACACCCATGTTAAAGAAGATGCCACAGTGTAAGAGGGAATGCTGATAATTCATAGTGAGAAAAAGATCAGAAACAAGAGAGACTAGAATCAAGATGATTAATTTTCATGATGAGGGAAGTTATGAACAGGAGCCTTAGCTGTGCTGTGCATAATACTCTTGCAGGGGGTGAGGTAATGATCTGGTAAAAATATTGCTGAGAGAATTATTCAGGTTATTTAGAACAGAGGAGTCTTCAAAGGATCTCAGTGACTGCACAAAATAATGGAATTCTCTGTTGACAAAAGTGATTCCAGGAAAAAACACTATGGAAACCATGTGTACTCACTGTCAAAATTTGAATTATCTGTTCCTGGTTAGGAAAGGGATTGTACAGTCATCACCTGAAAACACAGGCTCAGTGGCAGCCAAAAGGGCAAATATAGTGACAGGAATGATTAGAAAATGACTTGAGAACAAACCAGAAAACAACTAGCCTGTAAACTCACTGCGTGCATTTGTACAGAAAGCTGCGTGCGAGTCCTTTGCTCTGCCTCTGAAAGTCACAGTGGCATGAAACAAAATATAAAGAGAAGCAGCGATGCTGATCACAGATATGGAAGGATTCCCATGCAAAATCTATCAATAATGAAGCTGCTTACTCAGATTCAGGCCTGGGTACAGCTGCTCTCCACACTCACCACCTTGTCTGCAATATATATGTGTACGATGCAGAGACAGCCAGGAAAATGAGAGTGGCTTGAACACTGGCATGTGTTTGAGTGAAATAGCAGGACTCAGAAGTAGAATTAACAGCAGGATTAGTTGGTTTTGTGATTCCTTTTATTGCTGCACATTTTTTATCCCTCTTCAACTGAAGCAGAAAGGAACAAAATAGAATTGTCCCTCTTAGTTCAGAAAACCTGCCAGTACTCAGATCCTTGCTGGGAAAAATGCCAGCACTCCACTCATGCAATATCTTTCTCACTTAAACAGACTCTTTAGGAATTGGGAGAAGAGAGCAAACCAATGAATGCCCAGTACAGGACAGCACACTGTGCATCTTCATTCTGCATTGGAAGAAAATAAACCCACCAAACCCTGTAACTCCTGAAGTTTGCTAAGTGGTATAGGGTAACTCTTATTTCTCCAGGGTTATAGGTTTTGCAAGTACTTTCCCCACGTAACTTTGTAGCCCTCTGTGATTAGTTATTAATGCTGTGCTATGTCCAAAGCTCACTTGAATTCAGAACCACCTTATGTAAGTGATGTATTGCAGCCCAAAAGGCTTTGGCGTGCAGGAGTGATCACCCAGACTTTTTCCTTCTCAGTCTGTGGTTGGTGCGTTTGCCTAGGTGCTCTTTGATATATGATGGTGGTCTCAAGATAACACCTGGAGTCCCAGTTGTTTTGGCAGATGCGTAAACATGAACTTGTCTACCCACATGATTTCTGCTCAGTTTTAGGGCTTTTATGTGTAAGAGATCAGCACAGAGGGAGGCAGCAGGAAGACAGTTGCTTTAACGGAGAAAGAAGAGCCCTTCAAAGGTCCGAAGCAAGTATAAAATGCAATACCCCATTGGCTTTCAGTATGAAGGAAGCTGTGCCTTTGAAAATCATCCTCCAAACACCTAATGCCACCATCACAGCTGCCGTCCACTGATCAGCATTTGCTATCCTCTTGGAAACACTTAGGGTTTGTGGCATCTATGGGGACAAGGTGAGCATCTAACATCTAGCCAATGTCATTCGTGCCTGAGCTGAGGGCTACCCATGAAGCAGTTAAAAGATGGTTTCATTGCTGTTACTTATACTAGATTATCTTATATATAAAGAAGAAAAACCCCAAACAACAAAACCCCACTGGTGTCTGGCAATTAAAACCAAATTGTCTAACATCTCAGGTAAGACAACACACAGTAAACAACCCTCCATAAAATGTCCAGGGCATAGTGAAGCTTTAAAGCATTTAGGAATCATGTCGCTCTGCAGCCCCAGCCCTTGGAGCTGCTGCTGCTCTGTTTCCAGTAGAGCCAACCTGACAGATGCTGTGATTGAGGATCTAAGGTTTAAAGGAGGAACACTTCAGAAAAGACATTAACAAGGACTTCTCAAAAACACCTTAATTTTAGGGCACCACAGCTTTTTGCACTGTTAGAGCGTGGGTCGGATCAGATGTCACTCAGAATGAGACCTACATGGTCAGGCCTCCAGGTCCTGTGACCGTGGAAATAAATGGCAAATCTCACAGTGATTTCACTGGGAAAGGGAAGACTGAGTTATGAAAATAGGACACTAATGTCTAAAGCAGGATGCTGTAGAGAAAAGGTGTCAGCTTATTAAATTATGTAGTGAAGATAGTTTGTAGGACATCTGGAGTAGCTTGGGAGGTGTCAAGAGGAGTTCTGTAGCAAATATGTATTTAAATGATTCCCGATAACATTGGAACTGACACATCAAACTACAGAATTACACTCATGCACAGTAAAAAATGCATCTATCTGCAGCAGTTCCAGCGAGTGCAAAAATAAGTAATCTGTCCCTCAGACACCTTGTAGTGATAAAAGCTAAAGTGTCTCTTTATCATTTAATTCCTTAGTTTACCCAAGGTCATTAGGGAAGGTTTCTTCTGATATGGGATCCTACTGATCCCATTGTTTTATAGTCTTTTATTTTCACCAATTGTTATTCCAACATTCATGCAAATCCTGGGCATTTTTAGTGCCAAATAGATCTAAACAAACAAACAGGGGAAGAAACAAAGTCAAGCCAAAACACAGTTCCTTAAAAAAAAAAATGCTATTAGAAGACTACAAAATAAATATAAGAAACAAAGACAAGCTAAATTCTTCAGCTTAATTTTAATTTCTTTCATTTCCTATCTTTGAAATTTCAAATGGAGACAGCTGGATAACTTTCCAATTGTCTCTGTTTGCTTTTGAAAACATCAAAGCATAAATATTTATCCTCGTACCCCTTAATTTTTTATTTTTGGCAAAACCCCAGTGCAGTCGTTAATAGATCTTGATTTTTTTTTTTTTAATCCACAAATTCAGAGGGAAAATACCTTTCAACCCCAGAGATAACCTCTAGGTGTGTCTTCTTGTTTGGCCTTCGAACACCAGCACATAAGCATTTTCTCTTGAAACATTTTTATATTTCTCCAGCCAGGTTAACACAAGGGAAAGGATGAGAAAAAAATAAAACTATGTAAGCTGGAAAATTTAATATAATAAATTTTCATGTTTAATGACTAAAACTGCAGGTAGATTAATGTGAGTGCTTCAGGGGAGAACTGCAGAGAACAAGCATTTCTATCTAGAAAAGCCAAAGCCATGGCTACGTAGATGATTTATAGTGAAATCCACCAGCCAAACAACTTCGACACATTCTACAGAGTGTTTTTCTTCTCACTCCTCTCTGCAGACACTAAGATGACAACTTAACTCTTTTCCTATACCTGCTTATTTAACAGTCTATTTACCTGAATAGACTATTCAGCTCTTCCTTCATCAGAGCCTCAGAAGGAGACAAAGCATGAGGGATCTCAGCTGAGACATCAGGACAGCTGACATGAGAGTCATAAGTACGAGGTTAGTCAAGCCTGTAAGTTCCCATGCTAAATAAATTTAAGCATCTCAGAACTTTCTCAGGCTTAATCAGAAGGGAAGACAGAACAAGGAGAATCAAAAGTCAGTTTTGTCTTTATTAATTCGGCAAATGCGGCTTGAAGTTTGTGGCCACAAACCTCCAATGATTTGGTATGTAGGTGCAGTATTCATTTGAAGGAGGAGGAACCTCTGTGGTAAGAAGGTAGTAGGAAAGAGCCTCCTGATACATTTGTCTGCAGCACCATGTCTCAAGGGACCAGCCGTGCTGCACCCACCGTTGTGCAGACCCCTTGACTGCAGCTATTCACAGCCTGCAAGAAGGGGCACCCTGAAACTGTCCCTGTGCACAGTGGGAGCACCCCAGTCTCCTTGCCACAGACAGAGACTAGAGTGAAATAATGGGTTAGGAGAAATGCCACATGGAGAGGAGGGGAGGAAGTGAAGAATGGGGGGAAGTATATTTTCTAAGGCTGAGAGAAAAATATTGCTCCAGATCCTGGTTCAATTTATGAACGGTGTTTCTTTCAAGAGGACTTAGTCCTTATTCACACCCTCCCCATTTCGCATCCTGAATTTGAATGGCTAATTTATGTAAGTTGTACAAATGCCTTTGTGTGTATGTATATGTATATACATACACACACACATGCACATAAGCACACATATTTCCTTTATGAGAAAGAAAGTGTTATCAAAGCTCAAGAAACTCATGAGCTGGTAAGTGTCTCACCCAAGGTCATACAAGCCTCTATGCTGCCTCTCAAAGTCAGGTACAAAACTTTTGAGAGACAGAAAAGGTTTAGCTTGTGGTATTTCTCCAGACATTCTCATCTGCATGGCCAGCATCACTGGTACCTTTAACCATCAAGAGCTCCCAGGAATAGCGCTGAGACCATTGACTTTGGACAGGCTGCAAAGTGACGGCCACCAAACTGGACTTTGCAGCGACAAGAAGGCAGTATTGCTTTCATCTGAACCTCTGCAGCGAGGCTTCCGCTGAGCATCTTTAGAAGGAGTGCTGCTAAATTTCTGCTCACTTGACTACCTGGCAGGAGGTACATAAAAAAAACTTCTCTTTATATGAAGATATGTTTGAAGGCTATTGTTAGCCAGTGGGCCCTCCTGCCTGTGGCAAGATCTCAGCTGCTCCCAAACTCTGCTGCTTTCACTTGTATTTTCTCACGCAGTTCATCCTGGCATGGGTTGTTCTTTGTGCTAGAGCTGTAATGGGTGAGGTGGTCTGAGGACAGGGCATGTGTGGTCCTGTCCCTGCTGGCTTGCTACTTAACAGCCCTCCCCTTAAGATGCTGGTAGGTCCATATCCTGGAGAGTGAGGGAGGCATATGGGCATGTAAATCTGTCCTGTTATTTTGATCAAAAAGGTCTGTATGTGTATTAAAACGGAACAAAACAACATTTGTGATACTTTTTGGAATGGTGAATCTTAGATATTGATTGATTGTACCCTGGGAAGAGACAGCTCCCCATCTCTGACACCACAAAAATATTTTTTTTGAGAGGACATGAAACACTGCTTGTGTTTGGGGTTTTATCTGGGGTTTTGTTTGGTTTGGGGTTTTTTAGACTTTCTCAACAACTTTTCTTAACTATCTGTACCTGTTTCCCTGTTCTGTGGGGTGACCTGACATGCAGAAATTGTCACTGCCCTGAATGCTCCTGATGCCAGCCAAGACACACAACTAGTGTGTGGAATTGGCCCCAATTTAAGCCTTACAATTAGACCCTGCTTTGTGGAGGCATCCTCTCAGCACTGGCCCTGTGTGACAATGGTGGTATCACCAGCAGCTGTGGTACTTCTGTGGGCTCTGTTATTGCCGTGTACAGCGAAAAGTAAATGTATGCAGAGAACCAAATATACACAGAAAATACGCATTATAGATCCCTTCTATTTATAAATTTATAAATTATTTTCTGGGATTTCTTCTTAGGCTCTTGCCAAAGGAGGAAATCTACCTGGCCAGGATCTTAGGAGTTTCAAGATAAGTGGCATAGCATTGCTTTTGCCCCCGCAGCTAAACTCATTTTCTCTCCCCAAAGCAAGGTGGCCTCATTCATGATGCCTACTTGTAACCATGCTGAACCTGGCACAGTCAAGTGGCTTGAGGCAGTGCTCCGAGTTCAGCTGAGTCCTCTTTCAAGGGTGGCTGAGAATCTGCTGTGTCATTTCTGTGACTCCTTCTCAGACCAGCAGTCAGCCCAATAGAACGTGAGAGCCATGCCACACTACAAGCCCTGCTTTATGTGATGTAGGTCCTCCTGTTTCCTGCGTGGGTGATGCACCAACTTTTCTCTGTTCTTCCTTCCTCTTTTTCCTGCACTACAGAATTTGCAAAACTTGTCAGGATCCATAACCATCTCCTGTGTGACTCCATCTCTGCTACAGCTTCTTTGTCTGCACCCTGGGACTTGTCCTGTCTGCAGGTACTCTGCAGCATGCAACGATAAAGGGTGTTTGTTAAGACCAGCCTTGTCAGTAGGAGCAGAGATGCAGAAATCCCATCTGGATCTCAATCAGTGACACTACGAGCAGCTACTCCTTACACTGCTCCTGTTGTCCCTGCTCAGCAGCCCCAGGGATACAGAGGTCAGAGCAGGCACAGGGAAGCATCAGGCCAGTAAATCCTACATTAAGTGATTAGATTAAACGAAGTATGAACAGTGATACCGAAACCACAGGGAACCTTCTGTGTAAGTCAAAAGAAAGTTGCTACTAATGTGAAAGTTATCTCAGCTTCTCCACAGAAATAGATGAATTGGTTTATTTTTAAAGCACCCTTGACAAAACTAGTACATTGTAATCGCTAACCTCCAATGGCAACTGATTCCACCAACATGAAGTGTAAGAACCTCCTCAAGGCACATCTTATTGTGTTATGTCTAACACACTGGGAGAAGCAACGAGCCTTCAGCAGTGGGCTGCAAAACAAGATGAACCTCATAAAGAAAGAACAGCCAGCTGTGTAAGCAGGTCTAATCCTTTCCCAAATTGGAGAAGATTTTTTTGGCATTTGGATTTAAATAGGCTGTTCCCAAAAATGTGTGGCATGATGTAAAACACCTAAAAAAAAAAAAAAAGGCAAAGAGAGTTGTCATGTCTGAACAAAGAATTTTTCATTCACAGTTTGACTTTCAGTATGGTCTGGTGGTACTTTAAAGTAAAACAATCCTTGACATGTGAGAGTTACCACTTTTCCACATATATGTAACTTAAATTTTATCTGTTAGTACAAAAAACATGATGTGATTCAGGAAAAATGCAGGAGTTTTATGTGAAGTGAGTATAATCTATATATGCAAAGATATAGAACTTTGAAAGAAATATAAGGTTAAAACCACTGTTTAATTGTTAACATATAAATACAGAAAAAGTTGGACCAGACAATTTTGTGAGATAGTCTGTACCTTCAGAACAGATTTTAGTAGCAGATGTGCATGCCCAGAAATTTTGGAGAAACCCAAAGGTTTGGATGGTTACTTTCCCTATGAGTGGAAGGTAAGGGAAGCATGCAAGAGCCTTTCCCTTTGCCTACATTTCTTGTGAGCTTGTGGGATGAAGACAGGAGCAGCTGGATGGATCATGCTTCATGCAGGTGGCATTTCTAAAGAACTTGAAATACCTGAAGAATTTAGAAGTGCTTAGGCTAACAGTGAGCAGAGCACATATAGCTTGCATCTTGGCCAAATGTATTTTTCAGATGAATGACAAAAGCCATATTCTTGATGCCTTTGCCAGTATCAGTTCCTCGTTTGAAAAACGACGATGTGAGAATTTATCTGCAAAGGATGTAAAGATTATTTTAGTTTTGGGGAAACAAAAAAAAAAGTTTCATCAGTTTACTGAGTTTGCATCTCAATAAGGTGATCTATGGTAACCAACAAGCAAAGAATGACTCTCATTGAAAGGGAGGTAAAAATACACATGATATTTCAAGCATTTTTGGCAGCTAGTAGTTCTGGGTAAATGGTTATGTGCCCCCTTATAGTATCATCAATGAGGCTATTAAAGCTAAGGTTATTTAGAGCAATGGATACACTAGAACATTACAAACTTGGGAGAAGAAGAAGAGAAGAAAAAATAATGTCAGCAAAACAGAGAGAAAAGGAAGGCAAAAAATGCCAAGATTTTGACAAAGCCAATTCATTCTTCCTGCTGTTTGGAGATAACTAGTGATCGAACTATCTGCGATAAACGGTGTGACAATGGAGATAAATCCTTGGGGAGCAGAAACTCAAGCTTGCAATAAATATAGGTAACTTCAGCATAAAAGGTGGAAACACTGTACTCTCTAATTACAGGATAAATGCATGCAAAACAAATGGTACTAAAATACGCGGGTCACTATCTTCAACAGCTGCTCTAACAGAATTTTGAGCTTTTTATTATCCACTTCTGGATAAAAACCTAATTCTATCATCTGCTTGTGCAGCTCTTCGTGAGCCATTTGAACTTCTCGTGACTTAATTCACTGTCCTCGAAATGCCTATAAGCACTCTTAAACTATCTCTTACATTAGCCACCTCCAACCCGAAACACAGCAAAATTCCTCTGGGACGCAAGTCTGAGTATGTCATTCCCTAGCTCAATAAAATATTACAACTCATTGTGCCTGGAATCATGCGTTGATTATGGGAGCAGGACTGAGGAGGAGACCTTCTGGCATCCATTGAAACAGTGGCTGTAACTTCTGGGTTTAAGAAATTTGCCTCTTCTTTGCAAACTCCTTTGCCTGTGCCAATAACTGAATTTGTAGTTTTTCCTTAAACTGTGACTCCCATTCTGGGTTGAGCAGCATTTCAGGGTAACATCTGACTCTCTTAGATCTGCAGAAAATCTTATGAGAGCAACATGTAAGGGTAAATGGTGGAAAAAGCCCCACCTCTTTAAATATGAATGTATAAAACTTCACAAGACACTTAGGTGGAAAATGATCTATCACACTGCCACTGTACAGTCATTCCACATGATGCTGCAGAGAGAGAGGCTCCTGCCTGACTGAGGTGCTACTGTGAAGTGATTTGTCTAGTTTTCTTATAAATGTGTCTTTCTGCAGGATTTTCACCTCTCCCCTCTCCTAGAGCATTATCAATTTACATATCGACTTTTAATCTTATTCTTCAACCTATATCCTCCTTGGCTTGAGTTAGCCTGGAAACACCAGAGAAGCTCATCACTGAGCTGTGATGCAGATATTCAGAATAAAATGCAGACTACTTGTCGCGGTTTGAGAAGGGGGGGCATT
>NW_010426126.1:20455-20773 GCF_000710305.1 Buceros rhinoceros silvestris | reverse complement strand
ATGATATTTATATTATATAGAATACACTCACTGTGTAATCCAACTGTGGAACCTATTGCCACAGAAGGCTGTTTAAACCTGTGATTCAATATTAAGAAAGGTGTTAAGTAGCTATTTCCAGAATTTTCAAGTACAATTAGGATATCAGCTTTGTTGAAAAATTATTTCCAGTTTCCAAATTCAAGCCAATCCTTAATTGCTACAGATCAGGTAAGGCCCATGACGGAACTGGGAAGGGCAGGTTATTCCTTACCTGGCTACTGTGAGGCTGGTAGGGGTTCGTCCGAAGGGTCGGTGGCGGGCTGTGCGGCGGTGTGC
>NW_010426126.1:6212-20398 GCF_000710305.1 Buceros rhinoceros silvestris | reverse complement strand
ACTGTGAGGCTGGTAGGGTTTCGTCAGAAGTGTCGGTGCTGGACTGTGCAGCGTTGGCAAAGGGATAATAGACACAGATCCAGCTCGGTTCCCCTCCAGGCTGGCATTTCAGTTTTCCTAGATTTGACAGTAGTCAACAGTCACATAGAGCTAACACACTGAATGTTCATCTTAGGGAGGATAAAGAACATACATTAACATGAAAATGCAACACAAAAGCTTCTGTTCAGTGTTAAAATTTGATTTAATATATTTTCAAAGTCTGTGGGCTTTCATTTGCCCACACAGACTTGTTCTAACCTGCTTTATTATTATTATTATTTACACAAGAATCAAAATCATTGTTTTGTCAACAGGAAAACCAGCACAGCAGAAAGAGGCTCTGTAGTCAGCAGAGGGAGTCAGCCACTTCCAGAAGGCAACCCATCTATTTTAGGAATGGCCAAAGTACTCTCCCCACTGACTGTAGAGGGACTCTAAAATCTCCCCTACATTTATAGAAAAACTTGTACATGGAATTGATGGAATGACACTCTCCCAGAAACTTCTAAACTAAGTTGGTACATGATTAGTTTATCCTCAGGATGTCTATCTCAACAAAGAGCTGCTCAGCTAACTTCCTGGGAGAGGTTTTAAGCAGGTGCAGGTTAATACATGCTCTAAAAATATCACTCATTTTAAAAATGAAAAGGAAGCCAGCCTCAGGCACAGAGATGGCTGAAATCAAACTCTGGCAGCTTCAGTCCAACGAATGGCCATCGATCTCTATAGCCTTTTTCCTGAAGAAAGGATGTATAAAGCTGTCCCAGGGTTTATGTGTTCCTGTTGGCTGAAGCGTCACGGTAAATTCCTCTCAGAAGTCAAGGACCTAGATGAACACAAAGGCTTTCTAGTTTTTCAGCAGGCTCTAGTGCCATTTCTCTTTCAGTTTGTGCCAGAAAAATGCCTTTTAAAAAATTTCCCGGTGGGACTGTGTCAGAGGTGGCTATACAGAGCAAAGGGCAGATAGCCAACTGCAGCACTGCCATGCCCTGGCACTGTCCATAGCCCCTTCAGGCGGGGACTTGTACAAATCAGTCACAACCAGCCATGCAACTGATAGCAAAGTCTATCTGCACACAGAGCAACGGGAGCCTGCAGGATTTCACTCATTTAAGTACTTGGAAGCAGCAAAGAAAAGGCATAATAGGTCAGGTCATGAAAGTCTGAAGTTAGAAGAGTTCAGGGGAGGGTAGGGAGGCTGGGTGTTGAGGGGAAGTCTGGACTGACTCAGAGTGACAGCAAAAATAGACCGTAGTCAGACAGGCTGTTGGTGCGCACAGTTCCAAGCAGCGCTACTCAGTGGTAGTAATCGTAGCTCGACACCTATCCAGCTGTTCCCAGGTGGTATTTTCTGTAACAAAACAAAGTAGCTCTATGGAGGAGTTTGAGTCAGGGTAAACTGGTACTCACAGACCATCCTCATGACTTCAGACTCAAGAGAGCTGCTTCTGTTTGTTTAAAGACACTTCAAGTTTTGGAATTCCAGGGGGAATCCACACCACACTACGGAGCTACAGTGTCTCCACTACTGTATATTGCCATACATGCTGGTAGACACTGTGATTCCTATCAAATACTGTGCAGGTGTAGTTACAGGGGTTTCTTCTACCTATAGCACCAAACCTTCCCCTATTAGCATTTTGGAAAGGTTTCCTTTGCTTATGCTAGGGCCGATAATAGTTCTCTTATTCTCGTTAACTCCTGCACTCTCTGAAGAACCTTTATCAGTCTACACTGATTACTACAGAGATTACAAGAATCAAGTTTCCCAAAGGCTAGATGTCAAGTGGAAAGTATGAAGGGGAAATCTCTAATGAGCCATTATCTATTAGCCACTAGCCAGGGAGATTCCCACTCCATCTGTTGACTGAAAGATGTTTCAACAGGAAGATTACCCAGATCTGATAAGAAACATTCCCAGCAAAAGGAAGGTCTTGTGCTTAACAGATTATAATAATATTAGTCTAACATTTAAAGGGTGTTGGGCAGTGCAAACAGGTAAAAAAATTACTTGATTATGGATTCATTGTGGTATAAATGAACTAAAACCCAGCGGTGCTCTGCTGATAGTTTAATTCTTAAATCCATACATTATTTTCTACTTTGGACAAGCCATGCATTGAATGAAAAAGTCAGCATAGACCTCTGGACAAACTGAATCATGGAAGAAGAGGTGAATTCTTTCCTGGTTTGCTTTATAACATTGTACTTACCTTTGGCCTGCAATAAACCCCTGAAATGAGCATACCGCGCCAATCTGCGGTCAATTAACAAATGTAAGAAAGACTTTGGAGGTATCACTGATGCAGCAAGCACTTGCCAGGCCTGCCAGTGACTGTTCTTATGAAAACAAACACACAGAAGCTGCTGCAGAGTTCCTTAACTTCTCAAAATATCTGCTGGTGGCCCAGACAGCAAGTGATGGGTAGCTTGTCACAAATTATTCCTACAAAGCAACCATTTCTAGCAGTTAAATAGTCTAGATATATATGCAAATAAAGCCACATAAACCAGTAATTTTTTGCTGGTTTCTTTACTCATTTTTTTCTGGAAGTCGCCACAGGAAAGCTACAGAGAAGCATGGCTCCCCCTATGAGCCATGTGATCTACGTACATAAACAGAATGACAACCAATTATGTCAGCTGACAATCCACTTCCATTTGCTAATCTGGAGATCATAATATCTTAATATTTAACTATGGAATCTGGTACATCTGGAGCTTATTACAGAAAATCTGAATATTTTTACATGTCCATTTACTTGTAGCTTTATTTCTGCAGTTCTATTTTCTAATCGAGGCATTTCTCAATGTGTGAAACTGCCTTACCTATAAAGTTATTCCAAACACTAGATAAATCTGAGAAACAACTCCTAATATCAGCATTTTATATCTTGAATAAAATACCTGGCTGCACATTGCAGAAAAAGAATTAAGACAGCAGCTGGGCTCTTTTGGGGAGCCTGAAAATGCTGACTAGAGCACAAAAAAGGCCAGATTTGTAGGACCATGAATCTCTGTCACAAAAATTACGTAAGACCTCTCTTAGGTAGGTTACAGGCATCTGTGTCACTGTGGCTGCACCCATAATACCTGGCCACTCCTATTTAGAGAACAGGATCAACCCAGTAAAAGTACGTCAGGACACAGGCTCAGAGATCCTTGCACTTTAACAGCTGCGCACGGAGGTGGTCACACAGCCCCCGAGCCCGGTTCTAAAGTTTCTGCTGATGGCTGCAGTGGAATTTGGGTGTGAGTCCATTCATCTTCCATTCCTCTATCTAGAAGGTGATAAGGCCAAGCCAACAAATCAGGCTACAGTCGTGCTTCTTTTCCTGATTGCCGCATTTCTTTTTTCAAAAGATGGTCTCCTGTGAGAATAAAGAGCTCAAGAAGCAAAAGAATAACTTTTTGCACTTAACGATGAGATGTTTAGAGCACTCATCATCTTTCACATTCCCAAACGTTTTTCCAGCTCACAGCTATTTCAAAGACGTATTTGAGATCTGGGCTCAAACATTGCTTTGCTTCTATATTTATGGTAAGATCTTATTTCTTTGTATGTAAAGATTACAAATGTTTTCCATTCCCAAAGAGATGTCAGTGTTAACTTGCTTCATTCACAAGGAAGTTTCCATTAGTCTGGAAGCAGCTAATGTTGGCAATGCTACCTGAGGAAACAGCAAGGTGGAAAATACATCAGCTGTTACGTGAAGGAGAATAAAGTGGGGAAACTAACAAATGTTTGTCTCCAAGCTTGGGTTTGTCCATCAGAGCTTCATTGTAAAGGCCTACCAAAAGCAAGTACTTGAAGCTAAGTATTTGTCTGCTACAGAGACTGGAATGACAAGTACCTGCAACTTGCTCTAGGTTGCAAGTGATGCAAATCCGTCCTGTTTAAAATATTTATTATGAGATACAAAACTCAGAATATCAGGAAACATCTACCGTGGGGCTTATTAGATGCAGAAAAAAACCCTGAATTCTCCAAGAAAAAAGCTATCACAAGGAATATGAAGCAGCCAGTGGAAAAAATCTGAACATGGGTTATCCTCATCCTAGTGAGATCATGCAAACAACTTCTACTACTTTTGGTATCAGCATAAGAGGTAGATGAAAATCAATCCCTACATTAAGAGTGAGGAGAAAGGAGAAGAGATCTTTTTCCCTGCTAGTGACCTTGGGTGTAACCCAGGACAGAGACTGCAAAGGCACCAGGCCTATCGTGGCTTTTTACACACATCAGAAAGGATGAGGTAGAGGCAGCATTGTAATAGCAAAAGGAACCCTATGAAGTCTTTCGAGCATCAAGAAACCTTTAAATACAGTAACGGAAACACCACAGTGTCACTGAAATACCTTCATCTTGGCTGACGCACCTCCTCGTTAACCCACAGCATACTGATGGGCCTAAGCATGACTCTTAATTGTCTCAGGAGATGTTTTTCACGTTTCACTGAAAATTGAGGAAAGGCAAAAGGATTTCTTTGCAAACACAGCTTTTGAACAGGCAGCAGGGTAACTCATGACAAATAATGAAAAATCACACTAAACACTGTATTCCGTTAGAGAAAAGCTCTTAAAAGGGGATTCTCCTGCAGGATTCAGCACAGCCTTTATACGAAGAAGCTTGGGACTTAGCACAATTCTAACTCCTCTGACTTCAAAGATACCTAAAAAATACATTTGGACCTGTTTGTTTTGGCAATGGCTGACTAGCCAAAAACGAAAGCTAAAAGACTCTGGAAATGCCAGGGTGACCTTATTTCCTTTTGCTGTAGTGCAGCGAGTGCAGAGCTCCCAGCTGGCTGCGGAATAGCCAGGATGATGTGTGTCCTTACTGTCATTCGTCCTCATGCTGCTGCTAGAAATCAAAGTTGTATCTTCTCAAAAAACACTCCTTGGCAGGTACTCCTAATTGTGCTGCAGCGTAATTCAACGTACTGAAGCACATTAATGCAGTTTGTCTTGTATTTGGTCACGGGTCAAATATATTAATCCATAGTCTTAATCCTTAGCTGTCACTTCCCGTAAAGATTCTCTGTCTCAGAGGGAACAAACTTGAATATACCCAGACAGAGCTTGTAATTATAAGTTTTGAGCCACAAATCCTTCATTTCTAGCTGCAATTTGCCTCCTCAGCCCAGGCATAGTAGAGACTGCCACGACCCAGGGTTGCTCAGTGGAGTCCAAAAACAGACAGCGAATTGCAAAAGACAAATTCCTAACGAGATGAGAATTTTTTCCAAATTGATCCTTATGTTTCAAGATGTTCTTCCCCATAGTGAAACAAAAACTAAGCTGTATCTATCTACCAACATATTACCTAAGAATTAGATTTTAGGGATGCTTAAACTAATAATGCATGGCTGCTATCCTGGGAGATCCATGCAAAACTGAGCATGAAGACAGACACAGTCCAGCCCCTAAGTGAGACTTTGGTTGAAGCTCAAGAATTTTTGTTTCAAAACAAACATTTTCTTTCCAAGAGATTCACGGAGCACACAGAAGTTACTTTCTATGAGTGAGAATTGAACTGCAGAAAGAAGTGATACTTCCCATCTAGACAGAGCATTTCAAGGGCTCCCAGGTAGAGGATAGAAACAGGTTATTTATTATTCCTAGCGTACCTCTACAACGTCTATCAGAATAACAGACAATGATACTAAATATTCCTTACAAAGTTGATGCTAGGGGGATCCAGATTGTATGTGTGTCTTTAGAAAGATATCCACAAGGAATATTATTTAGAAAACTACCCCCAGGAGGCTATAAAAGAGCCAAAAACTACCTTATGCTTGCCACTGAGAATTACTTCTAGCTTTGCAATCAATTTTGAGCATTACAAGAATAACGTTCTTTTGGCTGGCTCCCTCAGAGCAGATGAAATGCTGAGCTGTTTGGCTGCCCCCCTTCGGCCCAATCTAGCAATGTGCCAGTGAATGCTATAAAGACATTATATTGCATAGCCAGAACCTTCTTTAAGACATCTGATCTCTACAAATGATGAAAGCTACTTCCCCCGCCATCCCCCAGGAGCAAGCTTGTGCTGTAACTCAGGGGACTAAAGCTCCTTGGAACCTCATGCTGGTCAACAGTGCCCAGAACAGCTCACAAATAGCAGGCCTGATTCTGCCATTGTTGACAGAAACTTGAAATAACTCTGTTGAGGTTACACACCAGATTTAGTGGGGTTAGGCTAGATCTGAACTGGTGAGCAGACATAGAGATTCAGGCTCTATAAATGGAGGACCAAGTTCTATATAATTAAGTCCTTTCCACACTGAATTATTAATATCAGTTTCTGTATGCTGCTGGCTGGAAGGAGCCAGTCAGTAACTATGAAGCATATGCCAGTACTCACACGGCTCTCAGAGCCATGGTATACAAGCACCCGTGGACACTTCCTCGGCAACGTGAGTTTCATCCAGTACAAAAACATGCAAAGGGAATTGCGGGTACCCTCGGAAAGAACCATTATCGTGTCAGGACTTCAGAAGAGGGAGAACTCTCTCTTACACTAAAATCCCAGCTCAAGCAGTGCCTTCCTTCTCTCACCAAGTTTCATGCAGTCTGATGACTGTGCCGTTGTGTGCTTTCCACACGTATGCTACTGAGTCACCCCATATTTACCTGTCGGAACGCAACACAGCCCTCCTCACAAGCAGTGCAAGGCCCTGCCAGGATCTGACACAACATGGATAGAATCTACCCACTCGTTACAGACAGCTGAGAGCTACGAGCCCTGGCAGGTTCATCCCTGGAGCAAGGCCAGTTTCTGTCTTTTTTGAAAGTGCTTCCTTTGCTCCAGCTGAACAAGTAATACTAGCAGTGCTGTTGTTTAAGCTTCCCATGCTCTTACTTCTATAAACAATGGTTGGCAGAGGTTTATCCTTACTCTTCTTACTGATGCCACACCAACTCCTGCTCTATGTCCATCCTGTAACGCAATTTATTTGTCAGAATGAGGTATCAGCTGAGCAAGCCCTGCCTCATTCCCAGAGTGGGAGCTGAACTGCTGATCAAGGAGCTTTCAAGCTTTGTTATTATATACCTGCTGATGGCCAGACAAAAGACCGAACTATAGATCATGAATACTGCTTCTTCAGCAACTTACTTTCTCATGTATCATAATGTTCATCCTCGACCTCTGATCCTCTTGATCTCTCCCCTGTTTTATACGTTCTTGAGTGTGGTATATTCAAATGTTTCCTGTGGTGCTAAGGCACGTCTATAAGTTAGTCATTGACACTAAATAGTACTAAAAGTAAAATGAAATCAAACTAATCAAAAGCAAATAGTGCACTTCCTGTATGTTTTTCTAATTTTTTTTTTTTCTGGTCTTATATTCTCTTTCTGGCATTGATTTTCCCCTCATGTCACTTCTTGTCAGTACTACAGTCCAGAGAAATCTTCCACCACCTGATGTGGCTTTCTGCCAGCCCCCTATGACTGCTCATCAGAAAAAAATCAATTTACTCTCATATTTTGTGTTCTTAGGACCATGACCCACTATGCCCCACCTTTCCCATCTAATTTTGTAACATTTCAGGCAGTGAAATGTCCTGTATCTTTCCCAAACTGGACAGTATTGCTAGAAAAAACCACACTATAAATACTATAAAACAAGCCATTGTCAAGAATAAATACAGACAGCTGAGTTTAAAAATGGCTTATCTAGTTGCAGCTGAAGTTAAGGCAGTGGAAGGCTATGCAAGTCAGGCTGGTTTTAGATGGTCTTTGTTCACAGTAAGAATGACCCCCAAGGAAACACTGAATGCAAGAAGACACGGGATTTACCAGAAGCTCTGCTTACTGGTTGCATTTTCTGCTGTGTACCAAAACAGCCAGGGACTCCTGCTCAAGCTGTGACTGCAGAAAAAGTCGATGGCAGCCCTTAGCTCAGTACCCACGCTCCCAGGGTGAAAAATGCCACTCCTCATCACAAAACCGAGTGCTGCCACTGTTACTGCGTAACATCAGCCTGGTTGCTGATTTAGAAATGACTCTAGGATCAGATCTGAACCATAGCCCTCCATGAAGAGAGTCAGCCTGGTGTATTAAAAGTCTCAGCACGTAAAGAATTGAGAAGTCAACCAAGCCACGCAGAGACATTTTTTGAGAAGTACTCTACCACATGCAGGACCTCCCCTTAGCAAATCGACGGGCAGGTTGTTTTTAGCAAGTGCAGCTACTCCTGAGAAAGGATGGTAATAGTACAAAACAATTAGCGCAGGAGACGGTTCAAGGGCAAATCACGTGACTCTAGTATATGAGCCTGCTGCTGGCTGGCACCATCCAAAATAATTTGTTAAAATATAAAGTTATGGAGACCAGTAATGCACAGTGACTTATGGCAACAGAAATAAAAAAGAACAGAGGCACCCTTTGAAACATAGCCAGCTCATACTTCACAGTGAACACTTGCTTATGACTTCCAGGGTTTTCAAGAGGAATCAAGCAGCTATTTCAGTTCCTCTCTGGGCTAGGCTGGCCTGCGTTTTGGAAGCATGGTTTTGGCACTATTCTATTATTGCTATGGCTGGTTACAATTGTTATTTTGCATGAACATCTATAAATCAAAAAGGCTGTTTGAAGTGATTTTTTTTCCCCCGACATTTATTTTACCAAATGACCAATCCTCATTTTAGGTAGATTCTGAATTCAAATCTCATCTTAATTGCTGTCCAAGGAGTCATCCATGTTCAACAACAGCAATCCTTCCCCATGAGCTAGGAAAGTACCATTCTCCTCATCGGCCAGATGGGAAGCAGGAAACAGACAGTGGAGGAGAGTTGATTTTCCTGATTTACAAACTCATCCACACTTTGTCTAGGCTCATGATAACACAGTTAAAAGACACAGTCCTTATACTTACATTTCATTACTCAACCACCAAAAAAAAAAAAAAAGCAAATCCAGTCCCCGTTTGAAAGAGCACTGGTTATTATAAAGGACAGCTTAAAGTTCCAAAAGGAAGGTTGCAAGCAAGTGGGTTCAGCAACTGTCACAACAAACATGTTCTGTAGGTATGTTCTGTAACTGGTACAGTAGGACTGTAGGTGCTCTAACACTGACAGTTCACTGCCAAAGCCACCACCCACCCGTTACAAATAGCACATTCTGAAGTGGGATATTTTTTAAGTTTTCTTTAGGTGATGTGAAAAGTCAGAAGAAAACTGAAAATATATCAATAAGAAATCTTTTTAAATTGTCCTGTAAGTGGTGTTTTCAGTTATTCAGTATGACTCTTTTTTTCCCCTCTATAACCTGTATAATCTTATTTGTCTTCATTCATCTAATACTAATTACAAAAGAGTGGTAGACAAAGAGTTTGATACTGTTTCGGTATAAATCTTAAATACATTTGGTTTAAGGGAAGAGTCTCACTCCTACCTGCACTCTCACTTGTGACTGTCAACCACTGGGAAACTTCATCTTCAGAGAGAAGAATGGGAATGTTTCATTAAAAATGGAAAGTGCTGCCCAAGATTGTAAGCAAAGCTCAGGTGTTCTCCTAACCTGAAAATAGCTCTAGAGAAACTGTGGAAGAGCAAAGAGTGGAGAACAGGGAATATCAGCCTTCTGATTTTTGAAACGCTTGTTTCAGTAAATACCCGAAACAGTACTAACAAGAACGGTTGACTATTGATGAAGCAGTTTTTGTATCATCTATTCTGTCACTTTCTTGAGCACGCTGAGAAATTTGCCAGGTTTTGTCATTGGTTTCATCATTTTGCTTTTGCCACTGCCCCAGAATTATTGTCCATCGATTATAAGGCCAAAGGAATCCACTTTTTGATGTCTGCAGCAATAGAGACTGCACTCAGACCTTGTTACGTTATCTGCTTAATATCCCTGTTAAAAATCTCTTCTAGCATGCGGAAATTTCAGCTGTCAACACCCAATCACTGAATTTCACTATAATTTTTCTAAAGTAAGAGGCCTTTTATTGTCAAATTTATGTTTCCTATAGAGTCTTCCTGAAGAACCACTTAACTTTGTATCTAAAAGTTAAGCTCTTTTTGCAGAATATAGTTTCTATTAAATCCTTCTGTCATTCTTCTCATAAGATTCCAGATTTTATCATCCCTATTGAAACACGACCAGCAAAATTGGACAATCTATTCCCCACAACAATTGCACTCGTTCCGAAATATGGAGGAACTTCAAATCTCTTTAGAACATTAGCCATTTTAGCTACAGGTTTGCTATCAGAGTTCATATTCATCTGATTAACCAGCAGGATTCACAAGTCCTCCTCAGCATCATAAGGTTTCATGGCAGTGCCTTAAGCTAAGAAATTTCATCCTTCCTAAACATACGACCCTTCTTTTGACAGTACTGAAATGGATGTTAGTGACGAGCCTACCCAGTCTGCTAGTGTTCCAGATCACACCACCCAGTGAACTGCTGTCTTTACTTCTAGCTCTCACAATCTCTGTGTTCTTGAATTGGCTTTACGTAGATTTGGTTCCCAGTGAAGATAGCAATGAAAATAATCTATGTACTTTATTACCTTTCCCAGACGTAGCATCAAATTGGAGTGACAGAATTTATTTCACATGTATAGGTACTCATTATCTCACTTTTCTTTAATGCATTATTAGATCTTCTAACAGCCTACCCAACACTTTGCCTGGAACTGATGATGCTAGACTCACGAGCCAAAAATTACCTGGGTGATGCTATCTACATCTCTTAATATCAATGCACATTTCTCTCAGGAATTTTAAACTACAGTATACGCTACACATTAAATCAATAACTTTTGTTGTTGTCATTGCAAATTCTACTTACTGTACTAAAGAATGGTTAAGAGAAAATGGCATCTGTGAAGGAGAGAACCAAGAGCCAGGGCTTTAAGGTTTTGTGGAAACAGCTATTTCTGTTTCCAAATATCACAGCAGTTCAGTTGGAGAGTAACATCATTTGTTAGAATTCACTAGAAACTCTGTCAAACTTTAATATGATGTGGTAGATGTATAAACTCTTCCTTGACTGTTTAGCATTATTTCATTTTAGTTTAGTACAGGACTACGAACATTAATTCCAATGGTGTTGAGGTGTGAGAAGATCACAAAAACCTAATTTTGGTGCTAACTTTTCTTCAAAATGATGTCAATTTATTTTCTACTTCTATATCACAGGATTCCCTTGCAAAGAGGTTTTTATATAGCAATGAAGATAAGTTGTAAGCTGCTTGAATTTTTTGATTCTCTTAGAACTACAAAACACAAATGGAGCAGTTTGTCATTTCTGAACTGCAGAGGGGCACTGCAAAGGTCTATTCACCACTTGCAGGGGTTATTGTCAGAGAAAATAATATGAAACACTGCTGATGAAGAATCCTCACCAAGGAAAATAGGTCTTCAGCTATTTCTACATAATGCTTTGTTATTTATATGAGCCTTGCAAAAATTTTAAAGGAAAAACCCGAAAGCCTGATTAGGCAAATCTAATGGTATTGTAATTAAGCAGATTGGAGGCAGATGCCATCAGAGACCCTCTGTAAACTTCTAAAGTGCTGAGATTAACCCAGGCAGTCTCTCATTTAGCCCAGAGATAAATGAGAATGCATGACAGATCTGAAACTGTTTATTAATTGTCCCACATCCACACGGAAGGAGATGGCACCTTGTTCATCAATTGTTGTAAACTTTCTCATTTCTCAGGAGGATCCAATTATTTAGAGTGATTAAATGACAGAAGAATTGAATAATTGGAGATGTACAAACCGAAGAATTACAGTAATTTGCACTCTCACGTTGGAAACTGAGGGTATCTAGATAAGAGAGGCAGCTGTATATTACAGACATTAGTCATTGTTCTCACTAGCTGGGAGTATTCCTGTAAATCAGACAGGACTTTGTTGGCTAATAACAAGTAAGTAAATTAAAGGCAAAACTAGATTAAAAAAATACAACTTAGAGGTTATTGTAGGATCATAGGTTGAAGGATCCAATAATTGTAGGAATAATTGGAGATGTACAAACCGAAGAATTACAGTAATTTGCACTCTCACGTTGGAAACTGAGGGTATCTAGATAAGAGAGGCAGCTGTATATTACAGACATTAGTCATTGTTCTCACTAGCTGGGAGTATTCCTGTAAATCAGACAGGACTTTGTTGGCTAATAACAAGTAAGTAAATTAAAGGCAAAACTAGATTAAAAAAATACAACTTAGAGGTTATTGTAGGATCATAGGTTGAAGGATCCAATAATTGTAGGATTCATTCACGGGATGCAAGCAGCAAGGGCTGGGGGTGGGCAACGTGGTGGCAGGGAAACAGAACAGAAAGTAGATCCCAAAGCGTTGATCTAGCACAGAAGGTTTTGTGGCAATCTCTAGTATATTTGCCTTTAATACCAAATGGTTTTGACAGCTGTACTACAGATAGCTTTTATCTACAGGAATTAGAAAATCACAAGTGAAGCAGAATTATCAAGGAAATGTTAATTAAAGAATTAAAAGTAATTTTCTAGAAGAGAAACAAGAAGAATCAAGAGTCAAGATGCTTTGCTGGTTCACATTCCTCTTTGAAAGCTCTGTGTAACCAGACTGAAATTCCAATTGCTTCAGTCATGCTCATGATTTTTCAAAGACTGCCTTATATATCTATTCTTCTATTATTTGTGTTATTTTCAAAACTAGCACTTACTCAAAGACAGTCCTTCACCGCAAGCATTCCACACAACAGCCTAAGGGACCAGTATGTAAGGAACATTTTCAGAATGTCCTAGGAGTGCTTAAAGCTGCTCCAAGTGTTTCATAATCGGTTAGATTAGGGACCATTAAAGAGGGAATCAAACTGTGGTCAGTTTTGCCTGCAGCCTGACAGGCTCAGCGTGCAGACTGTGCACGCCGAGAGCTGTCACCCTGGAACTTCCTCACCAAACACTGACAGAGGTAGACAGATCTGCTCAGGGTTTACAGGATTAATACAGGATGGAGAGAATGATTGAGGATTAGGATAATGTCTAGCAGAGGTGGGAGGAGGAGGTAGAAGAGGCTGAGGCTCACACCAGGTTTTTTGGAGAGCAGACACTATCGGTCTGGGGAAAGTATCAGCCGGCAGCTCAGGTGTTGCTGTCAGTTTTGCTGAAGCTGTCATAATGGTAAGGCAATTAAGACAAAAGGCTGGAGACAAAGGAATGAGGACTTGGAAGAAGAGACGCTTTTAACTCCCTTGGCAGGAGCCACTGAACAAATCCATTCCACTACCAACATCGCCAATTCTAACTGCTAGTTTGCACGTGGTAGCACACAACTAGCAGCGTTAGGTAAGCTCCAGACATCCCAGTTAGTGCACGACAGAACACTCATGCAGCTCTGAAAATCCCTAACACACTTATTTTTCAGGATAGGTCCCCATATCACTATCTCAACATAGCCAAACTAAGCTAAATATAGCTAAGAGGTGCAGTCAAAATGCATAGAAATTGCTCCTTTTCCGATCTTTATTGCACTTCTGGGGAATTCAGGCACCTATCTTAAAAAATTGTTTTAATTAGCCTCAGAAAGCCAGCGATCACATCTCCCAATAAAGGGAACTTGTTTCTGAAGTTCTCTGAAGCCAAAGGATTACTACGAAAGCCATTTGCTGCCTCTGTCAACAACAGGTATCCCTCAGGACATCTCTTAATTTACAGAAGTATGAAATTAATGAGAGGCTAGATGATAAGAAATAAACCTATATGATTAAAAGGCATGTCGTTGTCTAGATAGGAACACGCATATGAAATGAAACTGTGTCGATCATGAAATAAATTTCATGTACTCAAACTGGTAAAAAGAAACATTACAGAATAATATGATGTTGATGTAGGACTGAAGAGAGCTGAGATTCCCACAGCTGTATTTAAGCCCCCATTCAATTCAGATAGATCATTAGGTCCCCAAAAGTGCCTTTCTCTGCCAGCTGGAGACCTAAATTATATTACTGAAGTTGCTTGATCTAACTTTACCTCTTCCATTTCTGAGCTACAACATTAAACTCCGCAACAATAAATCAGTGCAATGGTTATTGAGATTTACAGTATCAATTTCAAGCAGTACTAACATAAGTGTTTGTCTCCTAAAAGAATCCCGTATTAATCTGAACATACCTATATTAACATCTACCTCATACAGTTGGGGAA